>NC_133337.1:62564456-62664456 GCF_030506205.2 Paramisgurnus dabryanus | reverse complement strand
CGCGCTATTTCGCGTGTAGTTTGACGCTTGAACATTTGAGTTCACTCGCTTCATTTGCGCGTTAAATTCTAGTTATTCGATAAATTCATGCGGAAATTCGCGTCATAAGAGGGGCTTACCCCCTCAGTTTTAAGATGCCGGCTACGCCCTGCCCTAAAGTCTTGTTGACAGACGCTCAAACTCCCTGTAAATATCAACATGACCTCATGTGAGGTTGACATTTACAGTGTAGTTAAAAGATAATCTAAATCATTCAGGAAGTCAGACTCTGTAAGACCCAGCAGTGACAGAAGCACAAGCAGTGTTGGTCTTTCCACACATAATTCACTTTTAACAGATTTACTTAGTGGTAAAAACTTTAAATTGTCGACTACACACTGTTGCTTTTTTCATAAAATTCCTGAAAAATTTCAGACTGGGTCACAGCTGTACACGTGATGACAAGTAGTGGACCATGTGCTTTAAGAAAATGAGCGTCTTTATCTTGTGATAGTTTGAGCTGGAGTGTGTCTTGCTCATCCTACAGAGGATAAATCACATTTCAACACCTCAGAAAATAGGTTTCATACCTTCATGTTTGATCTGTGTGCCAGGTTTCACTTTTTCACACTTGTCTCTCAGGATGCAGTAGGACTTGTTTGTAATATTGATGTTTTAAGGATTATTCCACTTTCATAAAAAAACTCAATAATTTACTCAGCCCTATGTCATCCAAGATGTTTATGTCTTTCTTGCTTCAGTTGAGAAGAACTTCAATGCAGTTTAAAATTCCAGTTTCAGTGCAGCTTCAAAGGGCTCTAACTGTACGTTCACACCGCCACAGACTTGAGCTTTCAAAGTTACCAGAAGTCATTCATTTACAATGGAAGCTGGCTTCTCTCAGCTGCAAGGATCCATCAACGTCGTGTTTTGAGCGACCAGAGAGTCAATCAGAAAGTTGAAAGAAGCTCAACTTTATGGTAATGAGCTATGATGCGGTTTAGTGTCAAGCAGCGGAAGAACGCCAGCAACCAATTGGAATATAGCCTTGACGTTCTTGCTGGCTGATTCCAGAAAAACATACGATGTAAACTTTTGTTCCTACCAAAACATTAGTTTATAGAAAACAGACTTTTCTAGCTTCCCTGTACTTTTTGACAAACGTCCTTGACCCATTAAACGATCCCAATCGAGGCATAAGGGTCTTATCTAGCGAAACGCATTTTCACAAAAATGAAAGTACTTTTACACCACAACTTTTCGTCTTGCACAAGCTGTGTGATGCGCCAGCTCAACCTTACATTTAACGTAATCTTAAGAGATTCATGGTTATCTCATAACCCGCGGGTCCTGCGGGTAACCCACGAATTGCATTGAGACGGGTAAAGAAATTGTAACTTTATTTGTGGGCGGGTTGGGTCATTTAAAAAAAAAACATGTATGTTGCATGCAATTCCCTATAGCCTAAATATTGTGGAATATATTTTTTTTATTTTATTAGGTTTTTTGATAAGGTTAAAATACGTAGGCCTATGTAGCAACGTTACACATCATTAGTAATCATGTCGAAAGGTGCACACAATTGCGGACCATTTTAAACAATAAACTGACACAAATAAATTATAATTTCACGTACAACAATGTCTGAACAAAGCTAGTGCAAGACGAGAAGTTGTTGTTTTAAAAGAACATTTACTGTATATGGTGAAAATGAGGATGGTTTTGCTAGATAAGGCTCTTATGCCTCGGTTGGGATCGTTTTGAGTCCTTTGAAGCTGCATTAAAACTGTAAACTGTTGAAGTCCACTATATTGAGAAAAGTTCTGAAATGTTTTCCTCAAAAAACTTGGGTAAACAAAGAAAGACATAAACATCTTGGATGATATGGGGGTGAGTAAATTATCAGGATGGTTTTTATGAGAGTGGAGTAATTCTTTAAAGTTGATCTTTGAAACCCTCCAGAAAGTTTGCTTGCTTTAGTAAAATTACTGTTTTTTTGGGGGGGACAGAAATATATATATATATAGCTATATATGACCTCTGTAATCGATTTACATTAAACACACACATACTGTATAGTAACATTAAATAAAATGTACAATAAAGAAGAAGTTAATCTACCTGCTTGAGAATTTAGCCCCAGTTAATCTGGTGGCCTTTATCTCCCAACATTTTTCTCTGAATTTATTATTTCCCCATTCATTGAGACAAATGTACAACATCATACCCAACAAACAATGTCTTTCCAGATTTTAATCCTGTAATTCAAGTTGGAACGGTCAGCGACACGCAAAACTGAACCTGGCTTCAGACATTTCCTTTCCCAGGCTCTCTGATGTCCACGAAACCTGATAGCTTCATCTCAGTCCAGAGATCAGTGAGGTCCAGTGTCTGGAGAAGTACTGCAGTGTTTTAATGGACTCTATGTTTCCCAGGCTTCTGAATATGCTGTTTTTATAGCAAAGGTGTAACAGGAGACCGTTGGAAGACCACCTGAGACCTTAAACAGATGTGAAACTGAAACCGCCCAAATCATATTCCCATAAAACTATTACCTTAAGTACATCAAGATCACAAAAGTTTAAGACTACATTGATGTCAGTCTTTTAAGAGCAATGTGCTTCTTGGATGGATGGTCATAGAGTTAAACTAAAAAAGTGCTTAAATACCAGGTGCAATATATTTATCTTCTGCATGGATTATAGTCACATTGTTCATTTTGTTAAAACATATTGGCTTGTGCTGATTCCAACAGTGTTCCTAATGCAGAATTTGGCCAAGGATCATGAGAACAGAACGGGTCTGCGGTATTTCTCTGGCCTGATCACTGAATTAATCAGCAGGTCCAAAATTCAGAAAAAATTCTGCTATAACAGCAGATTTTATTGCCAAAAAAACTGTGTAACTAAGTATTATAAATATTCACCACATAGTAGTTATTTTAAAGAGCTCACACCCAAGTCATGTTCCTTTTCTTTGGCCCTGTTTATACCTGGTATTAAGATGTGTTTTGGTCGATCATATCACAAGTGGATGATGCTAAACACAGCTGTAAACGGATTGTGAAATGTTTTGAGCACATCCACTTTCAAAGGTAGTTGAAAACGCACTCAACCAGATTGCTTTTGTGGTGTAGACATGTGGTCGAATTTGTTCGAACAGCCACAAAATACTCTCTGCCTACTGACCTAATGTGATATATCTGAGAAAGCCCTTATTGTACAAAGCGTTGGGCAGCATGTTTACTAACAACACAAGCAGCAGTACTCTGACATTATATTAGTCTCTCTTTCACCCACCTGTGATCCAATTGACCAAAATGCTTTTTAATACTAAAGCTGCAACAACTAATCAATTAAATGGAAAAATCAAGACTAGTTGATCTGTGATGTCACATGCTCTTGCACCACCATCGGACACGCGTCTGGTTCAAACAGCGCAAACTGTACGCTTATAATTAAACTCAGGAACAAAATAAGACGGGTTCACTATGTTGGTTGCTGGCATCTCACATTTATAGGTTATGCTCTGCTGTAAATGTCAGGGTCTCCTGGAAAGAAAAGTGCGTACAACCAAATGCTATTTTGAAGATGCTGCCTTGAGAACACACAGTCATTCAGTGTGTAAAGACTAGACATGTTTTCACCACACGTTTTCATGCAATGCTGTGTCTCTTGGCAGAAAATGAGATGTTTTATTTAGCACAAATGATAAATACAGTAAGCGTTTAATGAATCCAGTAGCAGTCAACAGAGCTTAATGCTCTCTGGAGAAATGTTTTTTTTTGCTGACTTCAGGAATACTCTGACACGTTTCCCTGGTAAGATTATGTTGTGTGACACAAACGTTGAAAAATGCGTGAAATTGAACTGTATTGGTCTGCTTTTCTTGGGTCAGCAGGATTACTGAGACAAAAATTGCCAGCTCAGATAAAGAACATACAGATCTGTGGACAAAGCAGGCCGGTCGAAAAAACACACAACAGACACTGAAGCACGAGGGCATCTTACAGAATTAGAAATATTGAAGTGCTATATCTGCAAATTACATTTAAATCAAGTGAAATGCTAACTCACTAAGCATTAGTTTAGTAAACTTTATATCCAGAATAAGATGTGAGAAACTACTCACAGTCTTTACAAGTGCGCGTCAGTGACAGACTGCTTCAATTTTAATCAATGTAGGACGCTGACAGTCTAGACAGAGTTTATTTCTAGACCAGAGATCTGATTTTCTGTATGCCTGATATAATGAAGAAAAAATTATTAAGTCATATGCTAAAAAGAACATCATTTTTTGTATTTGGTGTAACGCAATGTGGTTTAAGGTTAAAAACATATTTTCCACATACCGTACATTATTGTTGCTTTATTTAGGAATGATAGCATCCATTATAAGCTTTAGTTTTATTCGCTGCAGTGTGTTGAGATGGGACTGTGTGTCTCGGTGATGATGTGTTTTCCACTTCCCATATCTGTGATAATGAAAGAGTCTGGATAAGAGCAGTAAGTGTTAGGGGAGATCATTTCCGACCTGAGGAGGCTGAAGTGCACAAATTATCAAAAATATAATCCGTGGCTATTTTGGTCAGCTGCCATTACATATAATGTTTTTTTAATTACAATGGCTGTGTCCAAATTAGCCGCTTATGCCCTTAAATAGTGCACTACTTGTGGGAACATCCATTTTTAGTGGCGTCCAAAATTATAGTGGACATTATTGAGTGCACTCATTTAACCCCACAATGGGTCGCTATAATGAGTGTACAACTCATTCTTGTTCTCGCGTCGGCTGAAGATGGCGCTCGGTAAGCTCAAATGTTTGAATTCATACACTTGTTTTCAGCCACTCATTTGAGTGAACTCTTTTAATGGACTAATGTAGGGAAGAGTGAATGAGGGTATAGGGGGCTATTTCGGACACAGCCAATGTGTTTTACAGCAGTATTTGTTGATTTTAACTGCACATTGAAAAATCTAAATAACAGTTTTGTTGTATATGCTGATACGAGGGCCAGGGTGAAGTTGAGTAGGAATTGTTGAGACTGGGGCCAGATTTACTAAACGGGGCAAATTGGCAATCATGCTTGAAGTGGTTATAACTTTTACTAAAAAAGCAAATTAAATAACATGAATTCACATATTTCCACAATGACCAACGCAATCTACTAAGAGCAGTGCAAATTAGTTCAGGGTCGCAAATAAGCAGAGCTGATGAGGTGCAGGTGATCTACTTATGCCTGATGTGCTTGAGTTCAGCACCACGGACATCTCAGAAGAAAATTTGGGGTGTGAAATCCTAGCATACGAAGCCAAGGTACACTGAAAAGAACTGGATGACAAAAAATTTAAGTTTACAAGAGGTTTTAAAACATTTTGGTATTGTGTGACTTCTCCTAATGACTCCTCTTTTTTCCCCCAGCAAATAAAAAATAACATGGCTTGGCAAAAACAATATGTTTAAATAATATGTACCTCTTGCATTACAAATAAACTGTTATATGTTAAAAACAATCTTCCTTGTACCACGCGCTCTCTGATCTCTGGGACTTAAGACATGCTTATTTCAGTGTTAAATAATACCAGTAATATTGCTTGCGCAAACATTAGTAAACCACATTGCGTAAATCATTTAAATACTCTATTCCCATAAATTTTGCGTCCAAAAGGGAAACTCCAAGAAATGCATATGCAATAAGGTATAAGTGTGTCACAATTTGATTTTAAATAAAAAATAAAAAAAAGGTCACAACCTCGAACTTCTAATAAAAAAAATGGAATTGTCGATGCTGCCATACCCGCATGTAATGTCCGGTCGGCTTTCCAATCGGGAAAAAAAACATGTGTTGAGTGCTGTGAGTCAACCTTCTCTAACCTAGCTAGCATGGCAGATGCAGGATACAACACGCGAGCTGCTCTTTACATGAAAAAAAAAAAACAGCAAGCGTCTCCTGCCTTCAGCTGCACTCAATCAGAACAGAGCCCACACGTGGCCGTGCACAGCAGAAGGGAGTCTGTGGCAGGACCGGTTGTTTCTCTGAACTGAGATTTGTTTCAGTTTCACAATTCAGTTGCTTAAGAGTTATAAAAACAGCATTTAAATGTGACTTATTGGGGTATAGTCTCACAATCTCGTCTAAAGGTAATAAAAGTGCATTTTTAAGGTGCAAAGTACTGACAGATGTTTATCTGACAGGAAGTTTTGTTTTATCAGGTATGTGCGTGCCGTGTACCATATTTTTCCACTGGCAGCACGACTAACATGGCAGGGCATCAAAAATTGCGTTATTCGCGCATGAAATGTGTGTCATTTTCGTGCAACATTTGCGTAATTTGTGTTTAAAATATGTGTCATTTGTGCATGACATTTGCGTCATTCGCGCGTTAAATGTGCGTTATACAGGCGTAAAATTAGTGTCATTTGTGCATAAAATGTGCATCATTTGCGTGTGAAATTTGCGTCATTTGCGCAGAACCTTGGCAGGGCATCTCCTTGTTCAAGGTTAGATATTATATTTCACAAAAGTCTAGTCTAAAAATGGCATAGCATTTTTTGTGTTTTAAAAAAAAGTACAAATCCAGAATCTAATCGAATAGTGACCTGTTCGAATCGAGGATTTGGAGAATCGTGACACCCCTAAATAAATTTCTGTGTATTTCGAAAAAATATCTACACCACACCTTTTCAGCGCTAGTTATCCACTGCACATCTTTAGTAAATTCAAATATTTAAAGAAATATTGGCATTTTTCCAGAGGATATGTAAGGGTTAATTTAATCAAACATTAGGTGTGAGTGTAGGGTGTAAGATTTTGGTCTCTCACTTCTCTCCGGGCGGGCACTGTTATGAACATCTGTCTCTCTCCTCCCTGATGTGTCAACATGTTGAGTTGCCATGACAGCAGAGTTGTCATTGGTGTAATTTACATATTCGTAGTGGTTAAAGGATTAGTGAAGCTGATCTGTGGAGAACATGTGATGTGTTGTTTTGTACTGTGTAAACAACTTGGCATTTATTTTGCTTGTTATCAGAAATAAACTACTCTAAAAGGACTCATTGTTATTGATTCTAAGCAGAAGTCTACAAGAAGTTAAGTTTGCTCCACAAAGGCTGTTTGTTTATGTTGTTACCACTGAAACCGGCGTCTATACACAAGTAATATACACGCAGAGCATATTACTGCAATCTGCATGCGCAATTGCCCATTGATGCAAACAACCAAGCAAAAGCTACAGCGGTCCTACGCAGAATTATAAAGTCACAGTAATTGTGGAAGTTCTATTCTGTGTTTCTTGGACTTTTGGTTTATTTGAGTTCCTGTTCTGGTCTTGTACTTCTATTTTGAAGTCTTGAAGTTTTGTATTTTGTTGTCCATGTTTGTAGTTTGTAGTTGACAAGTTAACTCGTCAATGGCAGAGAAAGAGTTAGTATAAGTCACTGCATATGGTTCTGCTGCCTCTGTTCACATTCATTACAAAATGGGCCACTTTTTATAATTGTTGTTTTTAAACCTCTAACCCTACATATGAGCTAAAGTAGTAGTGATGCTTGCCTTATAAAATACTGTAGCATTAATAACAGATATTAGCATTAACATAGCATTAGGTCTCATAACATTGACATCAGTGATTATTAGAGTGTGTGTATGTGATGTTGCCTGTTGAGAGTTTCATGGTTTGTGTGTATGCGCGCGTGTGTGTGCGCTGTTCTATTTGTGGCTGCTGTGTGCTCATGTCAGTTGCCTAGGAGATCTTTGGCGGAGTCCCAGCAGGGTAGTGAATCTGACCTCGCCCATGGAGGAGAGATGCAGAGAGAAGCAGGCGCATCCAATTTAATGTGTGTGTATGTGTGCTTCCGACACATCCTTCCTCCTCACGGGAGATCCCGGTCTGTGACACACACACACACACGCAGACGTCTGCTCTGCACAAAGATACAGGTGTGTCCTGAGAGCGCCCCCTAGAAGTGTACTATTACAGTCTTAATGCCTGCTTAACTCCACGTTAAGTTGTTGATCTTCTTACAGGAAGAGTGTGTCCTGATAATATGTTTAATATCTCACTTCAGCTCTCACTCTCTCTCTGTGGGTTGTAACTTCTCCTCACTAACCTCAAATGTGAACTGTACTATAATAGCAAACTCAGTTATGTAAACAGCTTGTGATAAGAGATGGTAAGTGTTTTGATATCAGTGGTCGTGTGTGCCGGCTGTGTTTGTGATTTGGCTTTTTGTGTGGGATTTGGAAGAACAGATGCTTGTATGCACTATTGCACTTGTGTTATGTTGCAACCATTACATCTGTATTTAGTGTACGTGTGAGGTTGTTTGGAAATGATTATTGCTGAGAAGGAAAGTTTGGGGTTCACTTTTTGGATGTTGATGTTAGTATTGGATGAGTTCTTACAGCCGGGGAAATCTGGGAATTTCAAGTGATTCTAGAAAGTTAAGGAAACGGGATGGAAATGCTATTCCATTGACTTCTGTACATGAGGGGTCTTGAGAATGCAATATTTTGTACATTCATATATAAATGAATGAAGGAGCTCAGATCTACAGGTAAACATTTATGCATTTGGCAGATGCTTTTATCCAAAGTGACTTACTGTGCAGCATTTTGGCGTAATATTTCCGTAATTTGTATTTAAAATGTGCTTCATTTGTGCAGAACATTTGCGTCACTCAACATAAAAATTGCGTTATTCGTGTGTGAAATCTGCGTCATTTTCGCGCAACATTTGTGTAATTTGTGTTTAAAATGTGTCATTTGCGTATAACATTTGCATCATTCGCGCGTGAAATTTTTGTTATACGGGCGTGAAATTGTGTCATTTGCGCATAAAATGTGCATCATTTGCGTGGGAAATTTGCGGCATTTGCGCAGAACATTTGTGCCTGAAATTTGCATCATTTGCGCGTAACATTTGCGTAATTAGTGTTGAAATTTGCATCGTCGCGTAACATTTGTGTATTAGCGCTTGGAATTTTAACAATTCGCGTGTAGCATTTGTATCATTTTCGTCATTTGTGCGTGATATGCGTCATTCCTGTGTGAAACTTGCATCATTCGAGTGTAAAATTTGTGTAATTTGCACATGAAATTCAGATGTGAAAACACTAAATTTTTCAGCTTAAGCTAGCTTGAAGTCTCAATTAGGGATGTCAAATTATACATTTTCCAATATTCAATGATCATTTAAATTAACGATCAATCAATCGAATAATCGTTAACAGTAATAGTGCAATAAGTCATTACAGCAGTGGCATATAGCCAATGACATAAAAGTGTGCATAAAAACGCCAGCTTCCTCACGCGAATTAAACGATTTTATTTTGTCTAAATAATATGCTAGTGGGATTGTAAAATGAGTCAATGTAGTTGGTGTTTTGATAAAAATCATCAATTTAATCTCGTAACGAAATATAATGACTAACAGACACAGTAAACTCCGCCTCATAACGGGCACTCCGCACAGTCGCATGCATCCATGACAAAATAAAAGTTTCATTATCATCAAGTGTTATTTTTCTAGTTGTTCACCTCGCTTTCTGAGTCGTCGATACACCGCTTGTTGTAATTATATCCAAGAAGCACACGAAAGGGCACTTTTCCCGCCGTTACCTTAGCTCTAGACCTGCGGCGTACTTTCAGCAAAGATGCTTATGTTATGAAGACTTCAACCTTCCATTAGAATACCCGCAACAGTGTTTAGCGTGTAGCGCCTCAGCCAGTCATGATGATGATCAATGATATATGTTGCGGGCGTTCAGAGTGAAACGACAGTCAGTTACAGTTTACATTTAACAGTTTCTTGCCAGAATTTAAGTTTTTCATTTTAATCTGTTTATTAAAAAACGGCTTCTGGACGCCTTCCCTGTGTAAAGCAGCGTTAGCAGCGTTGCTATGCTAATCTTGCAGGCTTCCCTGAAGAGGGTCTTTGCTTTCAGTATCCTAACTGTGTTTAGATTTTAGGCATCGGACCCTCTCAGATCCTCTGCGGATGCCATTTTGTTGCGTTAGCAGCCAGCCTCGTCTCGAATGAGGACAAAAAGCCCAAGTGTGTGTTTGGGATTGAGCATCGTTGTGATCATGGCTAGTTTAACTTCTTCGCGCTTGGTTCGTTTTTTCACCAGCTGTGTATGTGCTTTGCGCAGGCGCCGACACACGTGCTTGCTTTTTCGACAATCGTTAAGTTTTATCGATTTAATTCTTATCGACAATTAATCGAAGATCGATTAATTGTTAACATCCCTAGTCTCAATAAGTATATATCAAATTGAGTAAAGACTTTATTGAGTTAAAGTTTTTTAACTCCTATTTCACTTTCTTCCAAACAAGACCCTTTTTATTCCTGTTTCTATAAAAGTCGTATAGCTCCAGGTGTCCACATAAAACAACAATGATTTTGTCCTCCATTGTTTTTTATTTATTTTTGCTTCAGCTTACTACGTCATAATCATGTCACTACTAGAGCAAGTTCACCTTTTTAACTCATGCGAATCAATTCGCGTCGTAGTGCATTACAAGGTACTGTATGCATTTGAACAGTGCTATGTGTGTTGCCTGGGAAACCTACGACCTTTGCGTTGCTAATGCTGTGCTATACCAACTGAGGTACAGGAACGGTGTAACAAGTTTTGCAAAGAGTTTTTCTGTTTTGCTGTTGCTCATTTACATCAAGGCATTTATCAGACACTTTTATCCATAGTGACTTGTGGTGCATTTATGCAATAAATGTTTTTATCAGTATGCGTGTTTCCTGAAAATCGAGTTTGTGACCTTTGTACTGCTAACACAATGATCTACCGATTGAGCTACACGCTACAGGAAAAAGTGCACATAATGAACGAGGAAATAAGCACTTAATTCTATCAAAGCAGCACACAGATCCTTCAAATGAACACAAAAACTCATCATGCAATCCTTAGTTGTGTTGAAGGAATATTTTAATACCACACTGTTCAATAGCATGAATTTTTAATAAAAATAGAAGATTATCAGTGAATAGTGACATATCTGTCAGTCAAACTTAACCTATATATGCCTTCTTCTAAACACATTATGGTTTAATGAATATGGATTAGTTGGATTCATTATATCGGCAGTACATCATGACTCATTTTAATCCTTAATAGAGCACCTAAGAGTGCCAGCACAATATTGCATATCATTTTTTAAAAGCTTTGGAGAAAGCAGTTTTACTGTCTGATTACTGGCAGTCACTTTTGCACAGGGTTTGGTTTTGCATGGGTTGGGTAAAAGTCTCCTTGGGTTCTTTAAAATGTATTAATTTTATTACAAAATGTTTATTCTGCAATTTCATCACTGGTTGACAGCACAATTACATGCTGTTTGCGATAAATGATGTTTTATCACATGCCGTGGGTTTCGGATGTATTTGGCCTGTGAGTGTGTGTTAATGGGACAGTAATGAACGCTGACTACGAGGTGTTTAAATAAAATATGAGATCAGAGATGGAAGCAGAAAATACATTTTGAAAATGACATCATCATTTACTCTTCATAAGCTTCTTCATAAGGTTTACGATCATTTCTTGCACTAAGATTGTGATGAGTTTTTCCTTTAGCTGGTTGTCAGGTCTAGCTCAGCCAGATCAGCAGATTAACTGAGGACTTTAATTTATTTTGCTTTTTAGCCAATCTAGCTGTATGGAGTGTTAGCTCAGCACCAACGTGCAGTTCACATTTAATTGCATTACAGCTAGCAAAATAAATCTTGGCCTGCGTGGCAGATATACTTTGTTAGCAAGAGCATACAGTATATCAACTAGTGTTTGTGAAAACCTGATACACTGTGCTCTGTTAGCAAAGCTGCTTTGGTTTGTTTTTATATGTTGTGTATCAGTTTGGTTTTCATACATAAAGACTATACATACACAAGGTTGTGCCAATGCATAGGACATAAATGTTTTAAAGGTTCCATTTTTCTGTTTTTTAAATCTTTGATTGAGCGCAATATAACATGTGTTAATGTTTCACGTGTAAAAAACGCTATATTTTCAACACAATTTACTTATCTCTATAGTGCTGTTTTCACTGTCCCAAAAATGGACTGATGTCTTGCTTGTTATATGAATTCCCTCCTTCAGAAATACGTAACGAGTTCTGATTGTGTAGTTTGCTTAGTGTGTTTTGATTCAACAGCAGCTTAGCTTGCTGTTAGCTTAGCTGGCAACTGACATATTCCTGTGGGCGGAGTTTAGTAAAACAATGTTCTACTGATGTCATTAAAGCAGGAGGTAGAGGGTTGTAGTCCAAACCGGCCGTTCACTGTAGGCCTTGAAAGGCGAATTCTGTTTAAGAAAATATATCGCCTGGCAGTGAACTTTGAGCTTTAGCATTTTACAGGTATTTTTATGATATTATACCATAAACATTACACACTAACTAAAGTTTGAAAAATGGGATCAGAAAGAACGTGACCTTTAAAGACTTTATTTTCAATGCTTACATTTAATTATCAGGGCTCTAAATTAACTTTTTTAGTAGTTAGCACTGGCACCTCCAAATTTAAAAGTTAGGAGCACCAGCAAAAATTTAGGAGCATGCATTGAAAATTATAGGAGCACCACTTCATCATCCTGAAGTTTAAAAGTTTAAATCAAACTTGATTTTAAAATATTTGCCCCACACTTGACTTCTGCTTGGTCCATTTTTACGCTTAAAATGTAAGATGTGCTTAAAATGTGTAAATTCATGGGACCATAAATGCCATTTAATATTATAAAAAAAAAAAAAATTTTTATTCTTACGAATCCCATTTTTACATTTTTCTGGATTCTGTATTTTCACTTTTCATTTTCTTTAAAGGTGCCATTTGTAATAATTGAGGTAAAAGATTTAAAAAAATTAGCTACACGCATCAAAAGAATGAGAAGAAATAAGGGCAAAGGTGTCATTAAAAAAATGACAAGGTATAGTGCTGCAGAAATATCAATCTGAATTAGCATGCTAAATTACTAGCTACAGCCCGACTGGTGTTGTAATACCAGTTTCGACCATGGGAGGCAGTATGCGGGCCACGCACATAACCGCCAGCCAAACTGCAATACACGAATAAGTCGCTTGTGTGGGAGTACAGCCCTCTACTTCTACCGCTGCGTCCGAAAACTAAGGCAGCTGACTTGTTGGCTTAAGATTCATGAAAGCAGCTCAGAGAAATGCAATTCGGACAGCCATGGATTCGGACATGCCTTGATGCCTTCCTGCCTTGCAATAGGGGTTTCGGACGTATTTCAGTTCAGGGAAGAGAGCGGAAGAATGGCTAAAGCAAGAGACATTTACCACTACCACAAACATTTGCTGCAGGGAACAACGCGCTCGGAATCACAAATAAAATATGATAAATAAAGTAACCGAACCAGAGTAAATACTGGCACTGCTTTTCATCGCTGGAGACAACTAATGAACATGAAAGAAATGAGGTTCGACTCCGAAATGACAACTTTTCTTTTCGATTGGTAAGTAAGATGCTGTTAGTATTTCGCTAGAAGTTCACTTATAATAGGCATTGCCATAACCTATGCTCAGCTTGTACATGAACTACGGCTTTGTGCAGTAAATGTGGCTCCATCTGAAAGCAGCTGATGGCGTTTCACTTTTAATCAAGAAACCGGCTTCACTGACGAGAAGCGCAATGACTATCGCATGCAAATTATTGCGCATCCTTAGCTGTTAGCGTTTAATAGTTGGCTCTAGCCACGGATCCGATCCGGTTTTCACCCGTTATCTACCAAACTGAGGCTAAAATGTAACATTAGCTAAGAAGCTTGAAATGTCTTCGATTATAATGAACACCAAATGGACGCACGAAACGTAGCGGAAAACATTGCAATTTTAATGAGACCGAATGTTTTTTTTGTGACTAATGATAACTTAGTTGCTAATGTAAATCAAACTTGATATATGCTGCTAAATTTGCAGCTGCTAAATTAAAATAGACCAACTCACTTTTCTGGAGGTGTACTGCCCCCGTCTGTTTGGAGTGTGGAGTATGAATTGATTTTTTTTTGGGCGGACATGTTAAATGGTCCCTTTAATGACTTATTACATTTCCCTTATCAAACAGCATGTTTAATAAACTGAATTCATAACAATAATTCATAACAATAATTTTTCTTTTTAAAAAAAAAAAAAACTCAAAATCAATTTTCATCAAAACATGCTGCATAACAAATATTTGTTTAAATGAAAAATGAAAGTACAAATCTTTTGAGTGTGATTATATTACTTAAGAAATATATATTTTTTAAATCATTATTTGTATTATTTTAAAAGTAGTAATAGTAGTAGTAATACAGTAGTTATATATTTCTGTATATATACAGAATTGTTTGATATGACTGTTATCAAACAATATTTCCTGTGCATTTGTATTTTTTTAATCAATTGAAATGTATAAGTTACCCAATACCCCAGATCACTTATAGTTGTGTGTGTGTTAGTTGTCTGTCATGTGTTTTTCAGGTCATCCTAAAAAACCCTCCTTATTGAAACAATGATTATTTATGAAATTCACTTTCTCTAAGCCGTCAGTCTCTCTCAATAACTGCTTCAGATATCCTTCGGCAAAATTTGGGACAGTCTGACTCTTTCTTGTTGACAGTCTGGCCTTTCGCTGTGTGACAGATTTGGGATTTTGTGTTGTGAGGAAGCAGGGTCAGCTCTGTGAAGACACATCTATAGAGGGCACATTGTTATGACAATAAATCTACAGCCTGTGTTTTCCCAGCCTGTGTTTGTTTGCCATTGGCACCTTCATTTGTGCTGATAAAGTGATATCAGAGATGACAAGGCGTGTCTGAAAAATGAAACATTTTAAAGTGTTGCAGACATATGAAGTGACAGTGGTTATCTGAACAGAGCTGAAGGAGTTTTCGCAGTGTCCCACAGCCGTCTATCGGCTCTATAGACTGCTGTCATAAGATTCACATGTGCTGTAAATGCAATTTACATTCTTTATATAGAGATTTTTTTAATGACAGTGTGTTAAGATTATTAGGTGATGATATGTTTCTGCAAAAACCAATTGTAATTTTGGGTTAATTAAAAGCAAATGTAATTGGTGCATACCTACTGTAGTAAAAAAAACTACATTACCCATAATCCTGAGGAGAGATCTACCAAATTACAATACAGAAATCACAACCTATAATCAATCACTTATTGTCTACAATTTTTTTTATGTTGTTTGCAAATTAGTTATTACGGATTGAAATTTTGACAGTGACTTTAGCACTGCAACACAACTCGAATGTTCATAAGCAAATGTAAAACCATCCCTATTAGCTATAAGTCAACATGAATTGAACCTGAAAGCGATTATTATTGAAGATTAATAGATTTTACGTTGAAGTTTTGAAATGTTTTATACCTTTTTGTGTAGCAGCTGCATGGTGAATTCTAAACATCCAAACTGAATTAATATAATTTAAATCACAGATAATTATGAGAGTTATATTGTTAGAAAAAATCCAAACGAATGGCTAAAAGACACGTCAATTTATCAATTTTAAAATATCTGATTCACCACTGTATTTGGTGCCCAAACATACAGCAAAACGCACAGAAATGAGCACAAATGGACAGTTGTAAGTGAGGCTTCTGGTGTGTAATTATGTAATTGTTTCACCCGTAATTCTAATCCTCAATCGATTAAATGTGCAGCCCTACTATTCACAATATTTAAGTAACATTACTCTAAAACTTTAAAACTGTAACATTTGGTTAATTATTATTCTTGATAAAGTGAATGGGGTCAATATTGATGTGTTGTTGCCAGCTCTCAGACTGGCACAAACCCAGAGCTGACAATGCACACACACACACACAAACACACACACAGTTGGTTTAATGGGCCGGAAGCTTTAAAGGGTCTTTTCTTGCAGGCTGTGCCCTGGTGTTTTCCTTTCTTGTGCCAGAATAAAAACCCGTGGATAACTGTAATACTGAAGTTAAATTCTGTTATTATTCATAACAATTAAATTCTTGAAGTTTTGACAACCATGGCTGCTTTAGACATTTAGACGACATTTAACATTAATCAGTTTATGAAGAGTTAATTGACACCATACTCAGTTTAGAGATGCACAGAAGCAAACACTACTGACCTTTGTTCTGAATAATGCCCATAAAGAAATATAATCCCATAAAGATAAGAATCTAAAGCTCCAGTGGTATTTGAACAAGATAACAACAACATGATGGCTCGACACACCTCTTTAACTAATCTACATTCGGAAATCATCATTGCTTAGTGAGTAACCGGATCAGGACTGTTTGGTTCTTCATATTTGCCTTTAAACCAAAAAATCCAGAGTTTGCTTGAATATTGAGAGCATATTATCAGATGTGAAAGAATATAAAGTAGCCTCAGTTAGTCACATACAGTGCTTGTTATTGAGAGATGAAAAACCATCTGACTGTTTCAAGTCACTGAGGACAAACATACAACCATCTGGCAATATTTTAATTTCTGTTTAAAGGAAAACACTACCGTTTATCAATGTTTTACTATGTTTATACCTCAACTTAGACAAATTAATACATACCTATCTTTTTTCAATGCATGAATTTAATCTTTGTACAGAGCGTGTTAGCATTTAGCCTAGCCCCATTCGTTCCTTAGGATCCAAACAGGGATGAATTTAGAAGTCACCAAACAATTCTATGTTTTTCCTATTTAAAGTATGAGTAGTTACAGAAGTAAATATGGCGGCACAAAATAAATTTGAGTAAAAGAGAGAACAGTCAGGAGTGATGATGTTACTTCGCGCCGAGGTCGCAGTGCTGCAAACTAAATGCTCTTCCACCATACAATATAGTTCTCATTTTTTATCTGCTTAAAAAATCGCCCCGTTTTATTTTGTGCCACCATACTTACTCATGTAACAGTCTTTAAATAGGGAAAACATGGAAGTGTTTGGTGACTTCTAAAATCATCCCTGTTTGGATCCAAAGGAATGAATGGGGCTAGGCTAAATGCTAACACATTCATACATGCGCTGTACAAGATTAAGTGCACGCATTGAAAAAGGATAGGTATGTTCTATTTTGTAAAATATTAAAAACCTGCGGTGTTTTCCTTTAAAGAAACAAAAAATAGAGCTGAGCAGGGATGTGATGAGAGACTTACTCTTACTTAAAGAACAAGATGAGATTTTAACATTTTATAAGAAATCCTCAATTATAAATGAACGGAAAATAGTCTTTTATTCAACTGATAATCACATAATTTAAAGTTACTTTCATTTTGCATTGTGAAAATGCTTACTTTTGGCCAAACGATGCTTAAATCCACTTTATTATTTGTCCACTTTTTTATAATAGAAACGACACAGCCCCTGTAATTCTTAAGGAAGAATGTGCAGACATTAAATAATTTTGAATCAAAGCAAGGGTTTAAACTGCTGAGACGCTTCACATGTTCATGATTAACAGACAAATACAATGCGCCTCACAATGTGTCCTAACTAGACGTGCCGCCTCATGCGATAAACGGTATCTTTTCCATGTTAATCAAAGTTTAATCTTTATCACGCATGATTCAATGCCGCAACATTTTTTATTTTAGAAAGGTTTTCTATTTCTGCGACATCGCAGAAGACAGCTTTGCCTATAGAGATCTCATTCAGTTAAATATTAATCATCAATCATGGACGAGGAGAGACTCATTACATGTTTAAAAGCAGAAATATTTAACAGCTGCAAAGCAAAAGGTCAGAAAAAACAGAACAAAACTGTTCTGTCTGTTTTGTGATTGACAGGATTTCACCTCAACGAGAAATCTTGGGATGTTTTAATATCGTGCACGAATTCTCATCACACCCCTCTAGCTGAGGTGATTTTCAGCAAACAATTGTAATTTCTGTCTTTTTCTCACAGATAAAATCACGCTGATGTATTTAAAGAGGGTGGGACAGATTGATGATATACTCTGTGTGTAAACAACAAGATAAAGTATTTCTTTAGAATTTTAGTTGAACACTTTACAATGGAAATGGGCAACTTCAGTCCTGGAGGGCCGGTGTCCTGCAGAGTTTAGCTGCAATCATAATTAAACACACCTGAAAGGGCCAATTAAGGTCTTACTAGGCATACTAGAAACTTTTAGGCAGGTGTCCCGAGGCAAGTTGGAGCTAAACTCTGCAGGACACCGGCCCTCCAGGACCGAAGTTGCCCATCCCTGCTTTACATTATACCTTGGGGCTGTTGAAAGCTTTATTCTGATTGGTCGAGAAATGTTCCATTTTTCGATAAACGCATACCTGACCTGTCAAATATTTTAAAATGAAATGTTAATATTGACTCCAGTCCTTTAAAATTGTTTGATATTTAAAACAATAAATTTTTTAATAATTCAATAAAATATAATAAATAAATTTTTTTAATAATTCAACGTCCCGTCGTCAGTTATTCCTTAATTGTTGTATCATTTATTATAATATTTATTTCTTTATGTTGGTGTGTGTGACAGCATTTTCCTGTAGTAAGTGTATTAATAGTAAGTAAAGTCTTAAACGATAAATGCTTCTCTGTTGGCTTTACTTACAAATTCCTCTTCCTTAACAATACTTTTAGTAGTTTTTAGTACTTTTACAAGTTAACAAACTAGATAAAAAAAGTTTCTTTCAGATTAGCAGTAATGGACACTACATAGTGCTTACTGGTTGAAAGAAAGGATCAAGTGCTGATTGATGCTCCTGACGGAGATGTCTGACTGTGGTCAAAGCAGCTAATTTGACTTACGTTGATTTAATCCATCCAGATTGAAGAACCAGACATCTAATAGCTGTCAGAATCTGACACGGGCTCATTCATCAAGCCTTTCTTTCCATTGCTCTCTGATATATTTAAGACAACAGACCTTATTATCTGAGTATCTCTGTAAAAACATCAAAGCTCAACCTTCTCTTCATCTTCCTCAGTCTGATGTCTTCAGTGCAGAATTACTGCAGGTGGTGGACACAGATTGGGGTTTGTTTTCTTCCGTTTTGTCTATTTTAAGCCCCTTATTGGCTCTATCTCAGCTCACTAATGCCCCCTATGGGTAAAACAGTGCAAATGCATGTAGTTGTTGTTGCATACAGCATTATAATGGAAATTATAATGACATTTGAAATAAATAAGTTTAGCTGGAACTCTGCAATAAATTTAATGAAATGTTTATCAATCAGTATTGTTCATTGCTTACTAATAATTTTTCATTAGTTAGCAGTTTTCTTTGGATGAAAGTGTCCACTAAATGTACTCAAATTAAATATGCATTACCAGACATACCCTTTTTAAAGAAACAATGAATTATTTAAATATGAATGTGTGATTTGAGTAGTTAAAATGCCCATTTTAATAATGTAGTTTTCAAGTTGTCCAAAAGAGGGACCCAGAGATACAGATGAGGTAATGTCTTTGTCTCTGCCTTTATTGTTTTCACATCAAAACCAGAAGATTCTAGAAAGTGTCTAGTGAGCAGTGTTTTGTAGGTCATACTAGCATCACTTGTGTCCATGCAGAAAAAAGAGAGACAAATGCAGTGTCATTTAAACCATGTGTGCCATGCCATCCCTGTATAATTACATCACTCAGACGGCTGGGCGGAGCTTATGATGTTATGATGATGTCATTTTCAAAACGACTATTCTCTGGTTTCACTGCACACTTTACCATACACACAGGATTTTATAAAATCATATTTGGGTATAGGTCATTTTAGTTCATTTCCACTGAGGCTCAATTACCAGGACACTGTCCCATATAAATGTAACATCTGGGGTTTGTGATAATAAGGATGTTAATGCTGTCTTGTATTTTCTTTCTGCTGGTCTTTTATCAGATCTGTGTCATTTTATGCAGAAATACTCATACTGATTGATGAAGTCAATTTTGCTTACATTTTACAGAACAAACGATGTGCTGTTGTTTGTGAATGTTTACTCTTTTGTGTCTGTTACAGTTGTGCCTTTGTTGTATTTGGTTTGGCTGATTCAGCAGTCTCTCACATTCACAATAGCTGGAGTCATTAAGTACATTTACATGCAACCAAATAATCCATTTGTAATCGAATTGATGGCTCAATCGGATTGAAAAGCCTTCATGTAAACACCTTAATCAATATGTTTGAAGCCGATCGTATGCACATTTCATTCGTATTGAAAGGGGTGGTGCAGTCCGATCATCTGGAAAAAGTACTCATGTAAATGCGTAAACTCTAGTATTTTTTCAATCGGATGCAAAAATACCTTGTGCACATCCGCAGAATAGTGCTTAAGTTCACGTCTTATATTTACCTCATATTTATGCTTCACATGATTCTCATCACAGAAAACATGCAATAGCGAAGCAATGGCAACAAGCACGTCATTAAGGTAATGGGTCACACGCTGTACATTCTGCAGCGTTCATGTCTTTCATAACATTACATACAGTAAAGCAATAAAATTGCATTGCGCCTTTCGAAAAGTGTGCTTTGTTATACATGAAATCTTCTTAAGAACAACTTTATCCAACTCAACTTTGACTTTGTATACAGTATTAATCCAGAGATAAAGAGATAGTGTGAGCAGTGTGGGTTGCCAAGTCTTCTCTTTGGCGGAGTTCAGATTTGAGAAACTAAACAAGTTTTTTATGGGGGTTAAAAATTTAAGGGATTTTGTTTGTTAGTTATTCGTATTTGGGCTGTGAATAGTCATTGGGATGCTTTTGGGTTAGTG
Organism: Paramisgurnus dabryanus; assembly: GCF_030506205.2. Taxonomy (NCBI): domain Eukaryota; kingdom Metazoa; phylum Chordata; class Actinopteri; order Cypriniformes; family Cobitidae; genus Paramisgurnus; species Paramisgurnus dabryanus. Next base: position 62,643,750 of record NC_133337.1, on the reverse strand, counting down.
TGTGTGTGTGTGTGTGTGTGTGTGTTCCTGGTAATTATCACGTTGTGGGGACCAATTGTCCCCACAAAGATAGGAATACCAGTGTTTTTGTGACCGTGTGGGGACATTTTGATGTCCCCATGAGGAAACAAGCCTATAAATCAAACAGAATGATGTTTATTGAAAATGTGAAGTAGCAGAAAGGTTTCTGTGATGGTTGGGGTTAGGGAATGGGGTAGGTAAGGGGAATAGAATATACAGTTTGTGTGGTATAAAATGCATTACGTCTATGGAATGTCCCCACAAAACATGGAAACCAGAATGTGTGTGTGTGTATGTGTGTGTGTGTGTGTGTGTGTGTGTGTGTGTGTGTGTGTGTGTGTGTGTGTGTGTGTGTGTGTGTGTGTGTGTGTGTGTGTGTGTGTGTGTGTGTGTGTGTGTGTAGCAGATGTGTGTAGCAGATGTGGTGTCATACTTTACCATAAGCAAAAGAGATGGTGAGATTACTTTCAAACTGTGTTGTCATACATGTCCCAGCACTTAGTTGATCTGCTATCAAAGACTTGTGATCAATTTTTTATTATGAATTATTAAACACTTTTCAGGTGAACTTTTGTAAACCTTTTGCTACATACATCTAATAACGTTGCAGTTGTGCAGTGGATTGAGAGGTCTTCTCCATCATGGAGCAGATTACAAGTTTTGTCCTTATTTTACACAGCTCATGTCTTTCTAAACTTGCACAATGTCATTTCTTCAGAAAGACACAGAAGCAGAGGAATCAGACTGTCTGCAGTTGTTACTCACTTAATATCTCACTGCTGACGAAGACGTTTAACATCTTTCATTTTGAACGTGCTGTGATTCAAATGTTTACAAATCTGAGTGAGATTAGACAGGAAGATTTGTAGGGCCACAACTAATGATTATTTTCAGAATCTATTCATCGGGCGATACTTTTTTTGTTTGTTTGTTTGTTTGTTTAACGATATTCAAAAGGGACAAACCCCAAAGTAAACAATGATGCGAGTTATCATCTCCAACGTAAATCTCTTATCTTGGACTACAACAAACACAGGGATTGTAGGTATACTTCCTGGGATTGGGGATGTAGACAAGACAGACATTATTATAATTACTCACAGCCTGTAAGTTAACTCCTGTTAGCATTGCATTGTGAACGAATCTTTCAAGGAGCGTCACATTTCTGGCCGACGTCAGAGGTATTCAAGACAATCAAAAAATACAGATTAGCTTGCCAATCAGAGACATACAGCTTTTCAAATCCATGTGTTTCAGGAAGAGAGTGAAATCTGGAGGTACAAAATGTATGGTATGTGGAAAATAATGTTAATTTTTTAACCATAAACCATGCGAACACTTTGTATTATACCAAATACACAAAATAAAGTATTTTAGCAATAAAATAGTTGCTCTTTAAAATGAGTCCTTATAATTATAAGGGCACAGCTGGCGCTGTATACAAGTTCATAATCGATTAATTCGTTTTTATCGATTAGTTGTTGCAGCCCTAAAGATTTTTTATTTTATTTGTTACACTAAAGCTATGTTGAAGCTTTAGAAGACTTTGATTATAGTGCAGGAGTCATAAAGTTTTATGATGTTTTGTATTTGTTTTGTCCCATTTTAGGTCTCGACAGCTGTGGTCACTATTAACTGTCATTGCAAATAACATTCCTAGAATACCTTTCTTTGTGTTTTATAGATAGCAAAAAGTCGTATAGGTATTCAGAGTTTGTTTGTGACCGCAAATAGACTTAATATAATGAGCAGAGCCATAATTGACTATAGTAACTATAGTCCACATGACTTTGGACAGACACTGTCTGGGTGTAAAGTCTACAAACATTTTCTCACAAAAAATGTTTCCTGCACGATCGGACAGCATAGTATCATGAAATATTTTGGTATGAAGTGTGATTGGTTGCTGTAAAAGTCATTTAAATGCCAGTAGGATACTGTGGAGTGAACCTGACTTTATGCTTTCTGTATCTGATCTGATCCAGTTAAAGCATATAAAACCTAGTAATTCCTAACCAGAATTAACCAAACAAACAAAATGTTTTTCTCTGGCCCATATCAGCTAATAAGGACTAACAAAGGGAGTTTTCTCTGAAAACATGTATATTTGCTTGATAAGATGTATTTAGGAATTTACTATTTTACAATACAATTGCATGTGATCTGAATTTAATCTCTATTTGCTAAGAAGCTGTCTGTTGTACGTCTCTCTCTTCATGGAGAAAAATGTGACAAAGATGTCATTTGCCCAGCAACAAACTGGAATTATGCTCTTAAATTTCAAAGGGGTTGAGTTAAGAGTTTACTGGTGCATTTCACATCTCTTACCTCCTCCGTGTTCTCATCGACCAATGGCAATGCGACTCTTCCACATTCATCCAATGAGAATCCTTCATCCCACCCTCTGTCACTTCATTAATATTCAGCGACTGCAGTCCCCCATCATGGGCTCAGGTGGTGCACAAAACAGAACATGAACACGCGAACGGATACAAAACATAACACACGATGCTATTGTTCATATGAAATCAGCGAGGATTCGATATCACTGAAACTCTGCTTTTATTGTCCCGAATAGTGTGTTTCTTCATAAATCCTTTAATGCCACAGTTTCTGTTTTATCTTTGCCTTGTTTCCTCTCATCTCTAACAAGACATATTTACAACAGAAACAAGACCGCAAGATACAAAGAGAGTATATCTTGAGATAGATTTGTTTACTGAGCCTATTGGCAAATAGTTTTTCTTGTTTTAAGTGTAAATGTAAGAGAAATGAGTCAGATAGGACCTGGTGATCAATATCTGGGTCAGGATTTATGTTGATATGAAACCGTTATAATCAATTGTGATTGTTTACTCATTTTCTTCTCTTTTTTGGGCTTTACAGTAAATAGTTAAGACATTTCTTTTCCCTGCTCTATGTCTGATTGGTTTTAGCATGAATTTTATTTCTTGCTTCCCCATACAACAAAACATATATATTTTAAATTTTAAATATATTTAAAATTATACAAAAAATATATTTTGAAATATGTTTACAAAAATGTATTTTTCACCAATATATTTTTTGTATATTTTTAAATATATTTTAAAAATAAATATATTTTAAAAATAAAAATATATTTTAAAAATAAATATATTTTAAAAATAAATATATTTTAACGCATTTATATTCACGCGCATTGGAAGAAAAACACTGTATGTTACAAACCTGCAAAACATAACTTTTTATTACATTTAAATAAATTTTAACTGCAAAAATATACTTATCCTTTTTTATTTTATACATACATATACATTTTATACTTATACTTTATACATTTTATATAAACTTATATACATTTTGCCATATGGGTTACATTTGGTTAAAACTAGATATATTTTATCAATAATTCAAAAATATATTTAATTAAGCTTTACATTCTACATAATGTATTTAGCATATATTTAAAATATATTTCTGGCTAGAGAAATACTTTTTTTTTTTGCCGTCCTGGATATGGATATGGAAAAGGTAACTTTTTATGATGGTTTATTCTTCATTTAAAAGTTACTGATTAGGAAAATTATAATTTGATGTAACATTGTTAAGACAGAGATAATTTCCAAATGCAACTCTTTGCTCTCCATCGTGTAAAGACTGTAGATGGTTTAATACAGACGGCTCTCCCCATCCATATGTGTGTGTGTGTGTGTGTGTGTGTGTGTGTGTGTAAGGGTGTGTTAATCCACACACAGAACCCCCCCGTTTTTCCTCTTACATAGACACTTCCAGCTGGTGCTTGAAGGATACGCAAGCGAGATTCTCCATCCCTGCTGCCCCCCCTCTCATTTGCTCTCATCCATCCCTCTCTCTTCTTTTCTCCATCCACGGATGGGATGGGTTCAGGTAGGGCTAGGAGATCCTGGAGTACAGCAGCAATGAAATCATCTTCTCCTTGAGACGTCTGTCCATCTGCTCTCACGCAAATGCAGTTTCCCAGCATCGGCTCTTCGTCTCATCGCAGGAACACAGAGATCCTCCAGAGGGTGAAAGAGAGACTGTTTCTTTGTGAGGAGGCTGCTCAATCTGTCTTGGCCGGGAGACTCTTTACTTTATAAAAGGAAATCTCAATTGAGCTTTGCGCCATGGCACACGCCGCGTCCCAGCTAAAGAAAAAAGCGGATTTAGACCTTACAATCGCCGAGGAGGAGAAAGAACAAGAAAGGAAGAGAAAGAGCAGAAAAAGGTCCCAGGCTCCAAAGAAAAAGGTACCTGTAGGTCAGACCTCTGGTGTTTTTGTGAAGCTGACACGCACACACGCATGGGCGGACTGTCTGAAGGATCTGAAAGGTCTGGGGTGTTGCAAACACTTTTGTCTGAGGGTCATTGAGGGTTTTTTGCTTACAGTGAAGGTTAAAGGTATTGTTTGGGAAATAAAGGAATTGAAGAGGGAGTTTTGTCGTGTGCGGATGGGAAATTATTTTATATAGGACGAACAGCAAGAATGCAAAACACAGATTGAACATGGAAACAGAATTTTATCCAGGACAGTTTTAATACAGAAGTACATAATGCCATTAAAATCTCATAGTTGTTCATAGTTGTTCAGATAGCGCTGCTGTATTTATACAGATAAGAAAACGAGGTCTTTGTAGATGATGGTGGTGTTGTTTTGAGATGCGTGCGGGTGTCTGTTTTTGTCTTTGATCCATTCATTTTCCACATTGATGCGTGACTGTTGTCATTTTTATCGCTGGCAATGCTGCATTCAGACCCCGGGGGCTCGTGATCGCTATCCCGTGGGCTTTCTAAAAGATAACCCCCACCCCCGTCCCAGCCTCAATCCCATTACAGACCCACATCAAATCATCTCATTAGTCACAGCTCAGCATCTCTTCAGCTATCTACATATACGTCTGCTTCTCTCACAGACCATGGAGATTAAAATGGACGGATCCAAACCTTTGTCCTGTTCCACCTCGATCAGGAAATCCTGTACATCTGAGTGTTCTGTGGAACGTTATGGATTTTTTCTTCTCGTTTCATTTATGGCCGTCTTTGATAGATTTGTGAGTGCAGCTGAGACTTTCAGAAGCGCACACGAGTTTGATCGTGCAGATATTTATTGTGGACACGTTCCCTCTCAATTTATGCACATGCTTATCGAGTTGCATTGCATGTAAGGGTTACATTTATCATTATGTGTGTTCCCTGGGAATCGAACCTATGACCTTGGCATTTTTTGCACCACTTAAATTACATAAACTAATGTGTCCTAATTAACAGGAATATCATGCCAATTGTGACAGATGGCTGGAGTATTATAAGATTACTGAGACTTTATACATATAGGTATGGGTGGACAAGAGCATGTGTACTTATTTAAAAGACGTTAGATTTATTCTTTTCCACACGGGATGTCTTGATTGAAAACCTCTCTTCATTCTTTTCATTGGCAGTACAGTCTGTGTGTCATTGATGTGCGTGTGTGGCCACACGCGAGGACTTTACTCGAATCATTGACTCAGCAGGTCTGATTCACATACTAATGGCTTACAGAGCACATCGACTGCTTCGCTGGCTTATAATGATAACACTTCAAATAATGAAACTGTAATTGTTGTGATCATGTGACATTTACTGTTGAGGACATGCAAGATTCTCAGATTCAGGTTTTGCAAAGATGATTTCTGCTCGAGTTTATAAAAGTAAAAAAGAAAGTATCCTACGTTTAATCCATTAAAGCTATCTTAAGTTTTCTGGTTACATAAACAGGGTTCAAAACTGTCTTCTTATATTACCACACTTCACAACGGTATGCATATAATAATGATTTATTAATTGATCAGTGGAATTTCATGGGAAGTTGTTTTTCAGTACACGTAAATGTAAGTATGTTAACCTGTAGTTTTAAACAGAGATGAAGACAGAGGCAAAAGTTACAAATTGCAGCTTTAATATGTTGAGTATAAAAACGAAATATTATTTTTTTGTTATTTTTGTTACACTGATAATGTTATTCATATTGACAATATTAAAGGGGGAAAAAGTCACGAAAATCTGACATTTTTCATGTTTAAGTGCTATAATTGGGTCCCCAGTGCTTCTTTCAACCTAGAAAATTTGAAAAAGATCAACCCAGGTTTTGATGAACCATTCTCTGCATGCATTTGAAAAAGTAGGTCATTGAAATTTGGCTCCCCTTGTGATGTCAGAAGGGGATAATACCGCCCTGTAGAGAGAGAGAGAGAGAGAATAATTGACAGCACAAGTTTACGTTTCAACAAAACACCATTATGGCAATTAGTGCTTGCATTTTAAAGGACACAACCCAAAACGGCACATTTTGCACAAACCTACAAAGCGGCAATTTTAACATGCTATAATAAAATTTTCTATATAATATTTTGAGCTAACACTTGTTTTATGTATTATGGGGACACCAAATATTTATTTTACATCTTAAAAAAGTCTTGTGAAATAAATTGCTGGGTTTTTCAACCTGTGGTTGGCTTAAATGTGGACTTTTCTGGTAATTTAAAGGTCCCGTTTTTTTGTGTTTTTGAAGATTTGATTGTGTTTACAGTGTGCAATATAACATACAGTATTTTTGACACAATTTAATTATCTGTATACCGCTGCTTTCACTGTCCTAAAAACGAGCTGATGTCTTCCATGTTCTGTGAAGTCCCTCCTTCAGAAATTCGTAATGAGTTTTGATTGTGTACTTTGTTTAGTGTGTTGTGATTCGACAGCAGCTTAGCTTAGCAGAGCCGTTTGAGCCAAAGCTGGTGACTGACGTATTCCTCTGGGCGGAGTTTAGTCAAAAACTTTTATATTGACGTCATTCAACCAGGAAATAGAAGGCTATAGTCCAAACCTTTGAAAGAGGAATTCTATTAAAGAAAATATATCGCCTGGCAGTGAACTTTGAGCTTTATCATTTTGCAGGTATTATTTATGCTCTAACAGCAACAATACACACTAACTAAAGTTTGAAAAAAAAGGGATCAGGACACACTTGACCTTTAACCCAACGGTTGGGTTTGACCATATTTTACCCAACCATGCATTAAAACAACCCGGCATCTTTTGAGTAAAAAATGTATACTAATCGTCTCCAGTCGTGGTCTAATGGTTACTTAGAGAGTCGGGTCGGTTCGAGTATCAGGGCTGGCAGTTTGCAACTGAGATGCCCTTGAGCAAGGCACCTGTCCCATATCGCTGCCCACTTTCGCTCCTACATCACTTTCACTAAAACATTCATACTGATTTCAGACTGATCTCAGTTTTCTTATGTGCTCTCCTTTCATTGCCTTTTTCATGTATTTGCTAAAGTTTCATGTCATGATAGTATTTGGCACAGCAGTATTGAACTTACCTGTTTGTGGTCACGCAACACATAAACGGTCTGAAACATGATGCTGATGGTGAGCATTCACTCTCAGGCCGTCAATACTTCAGAAGCTCCCAGTATAGCTGAGGTCATGGAGAGATTTTGCTGCGCTATTGATTGTGTGCTGATGTGTGAGTCTGAAGCACTAATACACCACTGGACTTCATCTGTCTTGTGCATCTGTGTCAAGAAACATCTTCATCTGCCATCAGACACATTGATTCATATGGAAACGTAGTCTTCATTTGACCAGTTACATACAGATTTTTCAGACATTACTGTGCATCACAATGTAAGGGGGGTTACAGGTGCATTGCTTGGTGTTTGCTATGTGGTTATTAGAGGGTTTTATGAGTAGTTGCTAGGGTGTTCTTGGTAGTTGCTGTGTGGTTGAGCCAACCTTCTAGTCTACTCCTGAACTTGTTCTTAGATTTTTATCTGTCCCTTTTTCAAAGTCAATAGGATTTTCCCCACTTTATTAACCATTCAGACAAAATTACAGATTTGTTAATACCTGTTGGATTGGAATTGCCGTGTCTTGCTATCTTGAATATGCAATGAGTATGTTGTATCTGTAATATACTGTTAGTAGTACACAGTGTCCTTAAACCCAGTTCAGACTGACGTGGGTCGGGTTATGATGACGTTTTTATGCCGGTATTTTTTTGGCAGTGTATCGGGTTGTCCTGCTCAAGACAGAGAAGAAGCACGCGGGCACTTAAAAGAAGGAAAATCTATATTTCAGTCTGCTACTTCTGGCCATTGGCAGCACTTCGCTTTAGTGCTTGGATTAAACAAAGCAAAACAAACACTAAGGCTGCTGGATGACTGCCCGTTTATGTGACATAGACAGTTTGATCCAATCGTTTCCCGTTGTGCTTTTATTATTGCGTGTTTGAAGCCTCTACAGAAGAAACGATGAGAACTGCGTCTCCAAGCCGACAGTAAATGGTGTGTGTTTGTTTGTCACAAACATTTCTGTTTTCTGTAGTGTAGCTTTATAAATCATGTTTTGTTCGCAGTTTGGCAGGTGCATAGTAATACATTATGTTAATGTGTTAAAATTAGTAATTTCTCAATGATGAAAGGTTCTGGGTTCAGTTTAGTGGACGCTTCAGTGTTTAGGTTACAGACTCCACAGACTACCATTGTAAGTAAAGGTTATTTTTTGTGCGATTTTCACAAAGAAAGTCTTTTTAATAGAATCATACAGTTTTAACATGAATTGATTGCTGTTAATGAATTTGAACTCTTTCACCGCCAGCGTTTTTAAAAAAAGTTGCCAGCCAGCGCCAGCGTTTATCATGATTTTCACCAAAGTTTAATGCCTTCCAGAAAATGTTCTTCTTTAATATAAACATACGATATACCAAATGAAAGAACAGACCCTCTGCTTTCAAACAAAAAAAAAACGTTTCATCCTACCTTTAGTGGTTCTTTTGTAATCAGCTTTTGAATATGGGTAGGTTTTTGCAAAAACACCATATTTTGAGCAAAAAGCAAAAATAATTCCATATTTGTGACGGACTTTTCATAGAGATCCCATTCAGAGCGATCTTTAAAACAGACACGGACATGCAGCAGCTTGCCATAGGGCAATACTTCCGGTTTTAAAAAGTTGCGGAAGGGCGCCACCTGGTGGATAATAGCGGTATTGCGGAAAGACGGAAAATCTCGTCATTGGCGGGGAAGCGTTTTCTCTTAATTGACGAGATATCTCGTCAATGGCGGGGAAAGAGTTAATGGGTGTGTCCAATAGGCCTGTCCCACCTCCCCTTGACCTTTTTCTCTTTTTTAATGTTGGTGGGTTGAGTGCAGTATTGTCTCCTGCCATGCGTTACTAAATGCATTTAAAAGGGGGATGGGACTCAATCCCCAGATATACACACACATGCTGCCACCAGCATCATTACACCCCCCTCCTTCTGTTTTTAAGCAAATATGTGAAGCTGGTACATTTATCCCCCATCACTTATTTAACAGCAACCTCATTTTTCACAGTCTTCACCTCTCTCTCCCTCTCTCTCTCTATTGTTTGAGGAGCGAGGAGTGGTGTCCCTCAGGACCTCTTCCCCCCTTTTCTTTCCTCCGGGGCTGATGGGATACTATGTCATCAAATACAGATTCTTCCTAAATACAGATTTCTGTCTCTCTCACCCCTTCATTTGTTCTGTTACTGGAGATGAAATGATCATTATAGAGAATCTATATCCTCGTGTTTTCAGTATCACATGACTTTTTAGCTGCAGAAGTCAACTTGTGCTCTTTATTAAATGTCTTCTTAAGTTATATGGTAGCTTTGTGTGAATTCATTTGCAGAAGCATGTTTTATTAAAAAAAGTCTAAATGAACTAGGGATGGGCAGGAGTACTCGATTGCTCGAGTACTCGAACGTGGCATCGATGATCGATCACGAAAACGATGATCGTGGGTTTTATTTACATTTGGATGTCTGGTTCGCATTACAAGTGCCTGTGTAGTAAAGACTGGGTTTGGAGATGCGTGTTTGACGTCGTGTCGAGCTACGCAGACCGGCGTATGACATCAGTAACATTACCATGCGTGTTTCAAAAACAAAGAGATAACAAAAACAAAGATCCGCGCAATATGCGGCAGCCCACCGATCCCGTGAAGCTGGCCACAACTCACATCACTGAGGCACTATGTTTTAAAAGGATACCGTGATTTTCGGAAGTACAGTCAGTCAGGTGCAAAATGTACAGCGCCGTCAAAAGTTCAATGGATTATCATCTCATATTTAAACATCAAAAGAGATACCAGAGAGCCATACAAGCATTAACATTACATATTGACTGAGGTAAGAGGACAACATGACACAGCTAGTCACTAAAATGATAGCAAAAGACTTAAAGCTGCTTAATGTTATGAAGCTTGTGCTTTAACTGGACATGTTAAAAAGTGCGCTGTTTATGATGCACATCCACAAAGGGAGTTACTCTTCTTTTTTTTTTAGATAACTTAGTTGAAACATAGTTGAAGTCTTGCATTTTATGCAGATATATGCACGTTGTACATTTATGTTGTATAAAGGATTAATATTATGCAGAGTGCGTCATATAGAAAGCGCTTCGGTTTGTGTTTATTAACCCTTTAGTTTCACTTCATCACGCAGCTTTTCCTGTTAGAGGTTTCTGTTAAAAACATTTAATCAATTAAAAATCTAGTATGTGTTCATTGTTCTATCATAGTTTCTTCAAAATATAGTTTTATTTGAGTGTTTTTAATAAAAATATTTAAATTTTCACCATGACGTGTACACCCCGCCCCTTTGATTGCCCCGCCCCCCAGTTAATCGGGTACTCGTTCTTCAGACCTATGGATTAATCGAAATGAAAAAATGACATAAATGCACATCCCTAAAATGAACATTTTATTTCTGGCTGTGACACTAAACGACATCGGTTCTCACATATCTTGTAACCAAAGAGGGGACGATTTTTTGTGAATTTTGACCAAAATGGCACTTTTATGCTCCGCAAAACCCTCATAAGGCTTTAGATAATATGGTGTAAAGACTTTAGAAAGGTAAGTGGGTGAAAAATGACTTCATTGTATGTTATTATGATTAAATCTCTAGAAATAAACTTTGGCCAAGTAATCTAGAAACTTTAATATCAACTTTTAAGATATACCAACTGCCTGCTGCTCTGGAGTTTATAAACATGAGTTATTTGTTACATAATACATTATATCATACACATTTAACTCCATTTGCTGGATGACATAACAATAAATATTTCCAACTGAGAATTTCACCTCCTCACTTCGACCTCGGGCGCAGTAATATTGAGAGAAGTTTGAGCGAGAGGGGGAGTAGTCAGGAGTGATGATGTTACTGCAAACTAAGTGCTCTACCGCCATAAAATATAGTTCTTATTTTTAATCCCCTTAAAAATCACCACGTTTATTTTGTGCCACCATACTTGTGTAACTACTCATGTGACAGTCTTTAAATAGGGAAAACATGGAAGTGTTTGGTGGCTTCTAAATTTATCCCTGTTTGGATCCTAAGGAATGAATGGGGCTAGGCTAAAGGCTAACACATTCACGACACGTTATACAAAGATTAAGTACACGCATGGAAAAAGGATAGGTATGTATTAATTTGTCAAAATTGAGGTAAGAACATAGTAAAATATTGAAAAACTGTGGTGTTTTCCTTTAAGCTGAGTTTAAACCATACCTGGATGAAAGAGAGATCTGTCAATGACATTTGCAGGATGCTCAAATTACACGATTTAAAATCTGCCATCATTGCTCTTGGTTGCTGAATTTATAACCTGAGCAATACAGTAGAGTAAATGACGTGTGATTAATTACTGTAAAACCACAGAAAATTATGTCATGACAAAACTGATTGGCTGCTGACATCATAAGGGAATGCACATGGTCTGAAACCAAAACCACTTACCAATGACTGTCCTTAACATAAAGCAACAGTCAGGAAAATATATTGAAAATCAATTTTAATGATTTTAAGAGCTGTCCAAAACTGGTCTGCGGGTTAAACATCTACTTTATTATAATAAAATACATGATACATGACTATTTTCAATACCCATGAATGTAGAAAGATGCTTTTTCAAGATCCTTATAATGGTGTAGTTACATAATTTACCAGCAGAGGCTTACTGAGACATCTGCATCAGGTGAACTTTGACCTCTTACTTTAAAGAGGGCTAATTCTGAAATGGACTTTAAATTTAAGAGGAGATTATTAAATAGAGAGAGAGAGAGAGCGAGAGAGAGAGAGACTTGCAGCTTCACACTTAAATCATGGAGGAGTGAAAGAGCGAGCGAGCTGATGCAGCATAAAACTCACATCAAACACACAAACACAAAAGGTCAGTGTGAACTCACAGGTGTTTGTCTATGGACGTGTTACTTTTGTGTGTTCATTTACACAGTGATGAGGTTTTAAAATGTTATCTGTCTGATTTGACTCATTCGTTCAGTCTCATACATCACTAATGTTAGTGGGAACATTTTTTTTATCCTTTTTCTATAATGTACAGTGAGGATCTCATTTAGACATACAAAAAAGCCTTTGTAACTGTAACGGTACATTCACACGGGGCTTCAGGGTTAACGCTAGATGGAGGTCAAGTTTAAAGCTTGGCCAACAGCCAATCACAGTGGCCACAACACATGCCGCTCTATTCTCTGGTCAGAGTAGCCAGCACATGTTACATGTGAGACCCTCTTTTCCCTCACCTTTGAAAGGAAGGCAAACACCGGAAAGAACTGAGCAGTGTGACAGAACAATCACAAAATTTATAGTGAAAGGGCTGGATGCATTTTCTGTTGTTGAGTCGCCATTTAAAAATCATTTTGAGCTAATATAACCATGTTTGTTTAAAAGTTTTGCTGCTCCTAAAAAGTTTTTATGTAGTCTCTTTTTTGTGCTCAGTTGTAAGTAATGGCACAAAATAAATATTTTTGATCTATAAAGGCTTGAATTGTATTGTGTTTCACTCCACTGGAATCGAAACCAAGAACTGTTAGATTAGTATGTTTGAGTATTCAGAAACAATGGCATTTAATGTTTGTGATATGAAATTCTCATCCGGTCAGATCTTACAGTAGTTTGCTACTAAAGATAAACCATTGTGGTTTTCTGGATGTCTCCAGGGCTCATGAGATTAGTCCACATTCTGCTGAGCTTAGACAGTGAGGGAACGAGAGAGATTGGCCTGTTTTATCTTCATCACCTGACTTGCTATTGGGACCTCCTGAGATATCTTTATCATCTCTTTATGACACTTCTCACACTGTAATGAGGTTTAACTCTACAGTGTTGTATTACATTAGTGTTTGTTTTTATGTAATGGCTGGCATATTTTAGTGGACATTATTTGTGTTCATAAGTTTGTTAATTCCATGTGCAGTATTCTTAAAGCTCAGTGGGTAGCACAGCAAGAAAGTCTCCGGATCGAGCCCTGGTTGGATCAGGTGGTTTTTCTGTGTGCATGTTTGCGTGGGTATACTCGGGGTTCTCCAGGTTTCCTACCAGTCCCAAAACAAGCAGGTTAGGTAAATTGGAGATTTATCAATTTGCCCCAACGTGTGTATCAATCAACTTGTGCATGGATTACCCGGTTCTCGCCTTAAATATAGCCAAAGATGCTGGAATTGTGTTAATAATAAACAAATGTCTTTGGACTGGTCTTCTGTAATGATGCGTGTGCAATATGGCGTCTCAAAATACCCCACAGATAAGTTACTGGGTTGTTCTTTTTCATATTTTTTAGGTTGATGGAGGCACTGGGGACCCAGTTATAGCACTTAAACATAGAAAAAACAGATTTTCATGATATGTCCTCTTTAAATTCTATTGTTGAGTTGATTGTTTTATATTTAGCATTTTAAAACAGAACCATTGTGTTTCTTTGTTTCTTTTGTTTTCAATTAGTGGAAAAAGGAATTCCCTCTGGAATACTGTAGAGTTCCCAAGAGAAGGAATTATTTTTGGAGAGACACCAGTGGCTGTTCTGGCTCATCTGGTGGCCTCAGTACCAAGGAGGAAAGAATCGTTTTGTTTTGGGTGTGAAATGTGTTGTAATGATTTAATTTTTTATTAAAGTGATGTTTGGGTTGTTTGATGAATTTTTTTCTCACTGCGTGAGAAAATGGTGGGGCATGAGAGCGGCGTATCTTGTCGGACATAGTGACAGTAACTAAAAGGGGGTCGGGTCTTTGCTCACTTATGCTGTTTTCCAAAGAATCAAATACAGTTGGAAACAACATAGACCATTAATAACACAGACTGTTAACAATTATTTTTAATAAGTATTTAAACATTCTCTATGATAATAAATTATTTTAAATATATATTTTAATAACACAGTTTTGGCGGTTATAGAGTTCTAATGATGGTGTTCAACTATAACCGTCGGTTTCACGGTTATATAATAACCGTCACACCCTATGCATCACATTCACTTGCTGACCCTAGCAGTCGCAGATAAAAATAAACGAAAATGCGTGCTTTGGCGGAAATGCGTAGATGGATGTTACGTTAAGGAATGAGGACGTGGAGAGTGTCAAAATAAAGGTACCTCAATTTGATTTTTTACGTGTGGCATCGATGCATCGGATCGTTAGAAATAAAATCAATGTATTGATCTATATTGATGTATTGTTACCCTCAGTATAAATAATGTATGAATTCTGTAATGTGTTAGTGTATGGTGAACGACTTATATGAGCTTACAGCTGTACATTACAGCTGTAGCCTAGTGGTTAGGAGTTGCCGGTTTGAGTCTCACAACCAGCGGGTTGCAACTGTGGTGCCCTTGAGCAAGGCATCTTACCCCATTTGCTCTCAGGGCACTGGGATAGCTGCCCACTGCTCTGGGTTTGTGTGTGTTCATGACTTGCAGTGCCTGTGTTCATTACTCACCAGGGAAGGTTAAATGCAGAGGTCACATTTTGAGTATGCGTTGCATACTTGAAAAGCACTTCACTTTTTACTTTCAAGTGTGTCATAAGTTAATCACATGACTGTAGTCATGCAGTATTAGGAGTCTGTTCCTTAACAAAGACTGTATAGTAATCCTGAGCAGGCTGTTTTTTGTCTCATTTCTCATACATGTATAAGTGTTACTGTTCATATTAACACTGCTGCGGGAAGTGTTTGTTTATTGAAAGAAAACCCTCTGTATCAGAGATGAATGTATTTGTGTTTAGTTACCGCAGGAATTTTGTATAGTCAGAGAGTTTTTCTGTGTGTGTTTGTGTGTTTGTTGCAGTTCTCTTGAAATCTGTGAGAGCTTTATTCCAGATGTATCTCTGTGTATGCAGACCACACATCTCACACGATCACAGGAGTTTGTGTAGCACAGCTTTAGACATTCACGGTGGCCCAACATAACACAGAGCCACTGAAGCTGTTTTTCGAAACATTTTGCGTATAGGCTGTTTAATATGCTTTCTTATGGGGTAATTATTCACAAGAATCATGTCATTTAATCGTTCATGAAGTCTCCTAACTTTTACGCTATGCTACTACAGAAATCACACAGAAAATCTCTTTATTCAATAACACAATAGGAACTTACAGCTTTGCCCCCTATATCTCGCAGATTCACTAAATGTTTGTGTCACTGTACAGGTATGTGTCAGCTGTATTTCTCGGGGTCACTGTGACTAACAGTCTGAGAGTCCTCATCATTTATTCAAACTAATACAAAACTTCTTTCTATTGACTGTTAATTGTCCTAATGGAGAAAATACAGAGGGTGAAAGAGTCCTGGCATGAAATTTCACAGATTGGCAGAGAGCGGGAAAACACTCTAAGCAAATCCCAGAGGAAGTTTTATGGCTGTTTCATAGCTCAGGATACTTTATTGAACTCTCAGCTGTTTCTCATTTAAGTATCAACTCGATGTTTTGCCATAAACATACAGTAGACAGAAGTCTGTTGTTTACATACGGTTAGAGTGTAGAGCTAACATAGATCAGGTAATTTAGTCTTTAATGAGAAATGTTTAAGTTCATACTTAAATCTCTGACATTTGATGCTGTCTGGTCTTTCATTATGTTTAACAAGTTAAGTTTAATTTTAAAGACTGAGGTGGAAATGCTAATTTACCACAATGTCTTTAAATAGACACTGTAAAACTTACTGTAAGTATGCATATAGAATATATCTGTAGATTAAAGTGATAAGGATTATATGATAATTTCTGTGATGGGTCACAATACCACATCATGCTTTGGTTATGGGAACTCCATTTCATGGTTGTGATTCCCTCTGCAATAAGAGATGGGTTGCTATGGCAACACAGCATCACTCAGAGGAGAAGGTGAATGTAGAAATTTTTAATTTGTAACCAGCTGTTTATTTATTCACATGTTTTTTAGGTCAATAAACAAAAAGCGTATAAGCACATACAAATTTAGATACTGGGGTCTTTGCTTTGTAAACTATTGACCAGTCAGAACAAATCCATAGTATCACTTACATTTTTTCTTCTCTAGTGTTTTCAGACTACATGACATTGAAATTATAGATAAGCAGACTCGTTCAATTGTTGGTCAGGTCTTTATTGAAGTTTCATGGATCCTTAACGGTAAGCCTTTACTAAATGGTTTGGTGGTGATATCAGATGGCAGTGCTATAGTACATTAATGCACTGGTAATGAATTTTATGCATGTTTATTTACTATGGTATTTACATGGTACTTGATGTTATTGCAAATAATACCATGGTATTTTATTGTACAATTATGTATGTGATATAAGCAGATGTATCAGGGATAGATACTGTCTACAGATCTAGGGTTTAGATGATCCTTCATGATCCCTTCAGACTGCTAAACTGTTCAATGGAAGTCAATTTCATATGATAGAAACAGCTAAAGAACTAAGCTGAAGATGATTAGGGTAAAAGATAGGTATTTTTGCTAAAGGACACCTGTTATGCATACATGTGTGTTGGCAGTGTGATGAACACAACCACCCTACAATAAAAACATCTACCTAGTCCTTCTATTTTAATCCACTTTAATCCAAAGCAGTCTCATTAGACATGCTGTTTTGATTCTCTTGTAAATGTGATGTCACACTGATAGAACCCCGCCCATTGCCACTGACTGACAGTCCTGCATTACCATAGTTTCTGCCCTCAGCGAGTTCTCCGCCATATCTCAATAGTGAGATACTGTTGTCTCAGACTGTATTCACAGGAATCAGATCTATTTACAGTAACTGAAAGCTCTCACTGTCTCTTTTGGTAAATGTAGAAGAAATTCATTTGCATTTAAAGGTACAGACTTGAAAACAGTTTTCACTCCCACCCTTTAATACATGCTATCATAAATGATCTGTGAGGTATTTCCAGCTGAAAGTTACCGTTAATGCTTGACAGAAGGCGTGTCTGAAGCGTGGCCAACAGCCAATCACAGTGGCCGCAACACATCTTCCTCTGTTCTTCGGTCTTGAATAAACGTAATTGGCTGGCTATGCACTAGGTTATATGCATAGGGTGATCTGATTGAAAAGTTAAGAAATGTTCAACTTCTCCCACGAGCAATGGAAGTGACGCGACACAGACAGATCCACAATTCAGTTCGGCAACGCATGATGTCACCCATTCAAAGTAAATGAGAAGCGTTAACCCTGACTCTCCGTGTGAATGTACCATTACAGACACATTCCGGGCACACCTGAGACTTATATTAGATCTTGTAAAATTATAATTATAGGTTCCCTATTAAATTCTGTCTAAACTTTGTTACCTATCTGGGTTGATTTCCCTAAAAGTTGTAATGAAAACTTTGTTCTGTTTGATTGGCTGTCCAACCTGTTACATCAGCACTGCCTGTTTATCATTGCGTTGTGCACAAACTTAAAACCATGTGCCAACTCATGGAGTGCATGTTGTCATCAAAAACATCTCAGATTTTTCAAATCTCATGTTAATATTTAATTTTTCACATTTCTGGATACTTTATAGTTATAAACATTTATATATAATTTATAATCACAAATCTCTTTGAGTAAATGAGGCCATTTTAAAATCTACAATGAATTACATCAATAGCATTGATTTAATTAATTAGATTGGCGACTGGAAGGGCATGAGGTTGAGAATGTGTGTGTGATGGATTTTGGGTTTGCTGCTGGTGCTGTTGGTGTAATGTTGCTGATGCGGGCAGAGACTGCTGCACCTCCCAGAGTGAGCAAGCAAAGAGAGAGAGGGAGAGAGAGAGAGAAACTAGTCCAGTCTAGTCCTGAGGCTCTGAGGTGCTGATTGTCAGAGCCCGGATCAGGGCAACACGGCTACCACTGATAATACCTGGGGAAATGCCCCCAAATCCCCCTTAAGCCGGGCTGCTGTACTCCAGCATGGCTGACTGGCTCCTAACAGTAGCGGCACATTGAGTTGTGCTGAATCTGGCCGCCAGTGCCGGGGTATTTTTGCGGCGGGAGGGGGCATGTAAAAAGAGCTGATAAGCAGGATGACAATAAGACTTGCGCAGGACGGATTTCAGTCAGGGAGGCCTGCAGCACAGAGGGGCCCGCTGCTATTTTGGACCAGCAGATCATGATTACACTGAGTGAAGAGAGAGACCGCTGGTGCCTACAAATATGGTAAGTCAAAGTCATCCCATCGGTCAAGTATGCAGAGCTGGTTGTAGTGGAGACAGCTGGTAAGGAGAGCAGGCTAACAGTGCTAACAACGTCCCGTACCGGTACTGATGATAAAAGACTTCTGTGCACAGGTGGACTACGGCTGTGTAATACATCTAAATTGTGTCTGGGAGCGTATGTCTATTTCTGTCGTCATTGTTGTAGCTTTTCTAGCTTTACCGTAATGCGCCTCTGAAGTTTCCAAGCCAAAGTGTAACTCATTGATTCCCGGGATCATTCAGGACTGCAAAAATGACCATGGAAGACAACGCCAATGTAGAATCAGTAAGTGTTTTTTAAGAGTCTGTTGGGGTTATTGCTGTTCGGGTTGATGAATGAGATGATCAGAAGGTAGTTTAGCTGAGAACAGGGTATTGTGTGGTTACTGTATATACACAGGGCATGGCTCAACTGTAGTGGTGCATTGCTAGAGAGAGCTCCGGTTTCAGCCAACAGAGTAAAGGGGGAGGCAGTTGACCTTATACCATTGCAAGATTTTACTTTGTTTGTGTATAAATGTAAATCAGATTGTGATTTAATGCTGTGTGTTGTTGTGATTTAAAGGGATAGTTCACCCAAAAATGAAATTTCTGTCATTATTTACTCACCCTCAGGTTGTTTTGAACACAAAGGAAGATATTTGTAATTAAGCAGGAAACAGGAGCACCATTGACTTTCACAGTAGGAAAGAAACATACTATCGAAGTCAATGGTGCTCAAAAACGATTTGGTTACAAACATTGCTCAAAATATCTTCCTGTGTGTTCAGGAAGGTTTGAAACAACATGAAGGTGAGTAAATGACCCCTTTAATGAATAAGTCGTGCTGTTGAACGTTGTTTATCTGTGTTACGGTATTCAACATATACTTTGTGGTCTTTTCTGCATAGTTTGGCTCAGTGACAACTTTCACAAATCATTTCCAGTATGGTTTTGGTCAAGATGAACTATAATAGATCTCCTGCATCTGAAAGTTCTTCCATTGTTCTACCATCATGTTTTCACTTATAGTAACATAACAGCTTACAGTTATCAAAAGCTTGTAAACCCTAGAATAGACAATACCAGTTGTCTGATTTGTGTGTTATTTTCCAAATCTTGTGAAGCCATATGATAGGAACAGATTCAGATTTTTTAAAAGGTGCCATAGAATGTAAAACTGTACATGGTAATGACATATCGTGAGCCTCAACACGATTGTTTTCTCCTTCTTATGTAAACCTTGTCCATGCAAAAGACAGCTGGAAAACAGGTCAATATCAACATAACACAGACAAGATGTACGCCCCAACATTAAACTATACATTAAATTAATTACAATGTTGTTACAATGCTAAAAACAAAGTTGTGACTGCTGAGTTAGCACTATATGCTAGCTAATGCTATATGGTAACGTTTAGGCTGAAGTTCTACTTTTGACGTTTTGCAGGTTCATACTGAAAAAAACACAAACTTACCACTCAGAAACGTCTATTAAAATCTCTGAATAATTTATTATTCCTCAAAATCTATATCTTCATCTGATACAGGCTCAAAAATAAGGTCTGTTTACATACACACCGAGTTACTGAAATGAGCCGCTCTGAGAAACAGCCAATCAGAGCAGAGCTCAACAATATTATTCATGACAGTATCTGCACTTTAATGCCACTGAAAATAACCTATTCATATAAAAACATGATAACAAACAGACACACACGTTCTATTTTTGTTAATTGCTAGCTTGTTTAAAGGCAGATGCTGACAAGTTTCTGTTGTGAATTTGAAAATAAAGACACAGTTAACTGTCAGAAAACAGTTAGTGTGTGTTTGAGATTTTTTTTAATGACAGGTTATGTGATGTTGCAGGACTGCTTTACTTTAACCTATGTTTTACGTATATAAGCAGATCAATTAGACTTTTAAGGAGAGGCTTGTGAAAGCCCTCCAAGTAGTCTGAAATTCAGTGTTTTACGCTTCTAGTCAATCAGATCGGAAGTAACTAGTTACTAATTACTTGAGTAGTTTTTTCATCTAAAATGTTTTTACTCTTACTCAAGTTAATAATTAGATTGTTACTTTTATTTGAGTACATTTTTTTATAAGTACTTTTACTTGAGTACTACCCACCTCCGGCGAGAACGAGGACGCTCATTTGCATTGTTCCTTTGATTAGAAGTCACAAGCATCACTGCACACAACAGCTTTGTTTTAAATCAAGACTTAGCAATGGCACGAAAGAAGAAGTGTGTTTTTGGATGTAAGGAGAAGAAAGCCATGTTCAGTTAAGCCAGCCTCATGGACACAATGGATATAGTTTATTTATCAAATGTCTGTTTTGTTGGCAATTATCGCTTAAGTGCATACAACCCAGTATCACGAAATTGCGTGACTATTTCACGCATGGACCAGCGTGACAATGTCACGCTTTGCCGCGTTTGAGCGTGAGCATGTCACGCTTTCTGTTTGTGTCACTGTCACGTATTGGTTACTCAACTTTTTTGTCCTAATTTCTTACCATTGTCGCTTCGGTTTAGGGTTAGATTTACATAAAATGACACCCTTACCTAAACAAACTCTTACCCCAACGTCAGGTGACCATTGGTTAAAGTTTAGAAAATATAAAAGAATAAGTATTGTATCTTTTTTTTTTATAAACCAATACTTAAAGTGACAAATACTTAAAGTGACATATAACACAAGCACCAAATCTAACCCTAAACCGAAGGACAAAAAAGTTGAGTAACCAATACGTGACAGTGACACAAACAGAAAAGCGTGACATGCTCACGCTCAAACGCGGCAAAGCGTGACATTGTCACGCTGGTCCATGCGTGAAATAGTCACGCAATTTCGTGATA
Source organism: Paramisgurnus dabryanus (assembly GCF_030506205.2). Classification (NCBI taxonomy): domain Eukaryota; kingdom Metazoa; phylum Chordata; class Actinopteri; order Cypriniformes; family Cobitidae; genus Paramisgurnus; species Paramisgurnus dabryanus. The sequence continues at coordinate 62,622,354 of NC_133337.1, read as the reverse complement.
TAGGGTTGGTGCATATAATGTAATCAACACGAACATAAAGTTAATCAAAAGTTATCCAGAGATAGTGGGATAATATTTTGTGTATGTTGCTTGCTTGTGATTCTCTCTTTCCTCTGGACATTTGTTAAAACTGATTTGTCTTTAATAAATCTGATAAAACTAAAGACTCTTAGGAGATATGAAGGATGTATAGGTACTTAAGATTAACATGAGATGAGCAGAAACAGCGAGTCAAGAATAGTCAAGAATACTTCTACTCCACTGTTTGCAACAGGGATTTTTCAATTGCCTGTGGTGGGGATAAAAATGTAAAAAATAATATTAAGGTGACATTTGATTATAAGCATCGTAATAGCAGGCTGGGTGCCAAGTAGATACTTTATTATACTTTATAGTGTAGTATGTAGTATTTGATGAGAGCGAACTACCTGTAGACTTGTTTAACTCTTTCCCCGCCATTGATGGCTTAACTCATCAATTAATAGAAAACATTTTCCTGCCAATTACTTTTTTTGCTGCAAACCATATTTCCGCTGGAAGCAACCCCTAAGGGGGAAATAGTTGAAACTCTTTGTATGTTTTGAGGATCACTCTGAATCTGATCTCTATCAAAAGTCCTTTACAAAAATGCCAAAAATTATCTCAGCTTTTTTATAAAAAATTTTTTCCATATTTGAGAGGTGATAAAAAGAGAAACAAATAAAGGTTGGATAAAATGTGTGCGTTTTTTTTTTTAAAGCAGTGGGTCTGTTTTTTCATTTTATTTATTACACTGCTCTCTGGAATGCTTGATTCTGATTGGTCAGTTGAGACATTTGCAGGTTCATTCTTTTCAAATAATAACTGCTCCAAAGTAATAACGCATAGCCGGTAGGGGTGCACGATTCACAAAATTTCACGATTCGATTCGATTCTGATTTTAGGGCTCAAGATTCGATTCAAAATCGATTTTCGATTCAAAAACGATTCTCGATTTTAAAAAACGATTCACAGTATGTAAATGTAGTTTACTTTTTCCTATGTGACTGATTGTAGAAGATATACAATTTTAAAGAAAAGAAACACAACAAATTAAATGTAGTTTGATATTACTTTATGTCTTTATGCAAAAATAAAAACTGTTATGAAGCAATTAGATGACCCCTTTTATCAAACTCTACTAAATACAATAATATAGTATATAAATGATAGACAGTGCAGGTCTATAGATTATAAATGTGACTGGTGTTATAATGGTTATTATTTCTATTAGATAGAGCAGAAGCAGGAAAAGTGCCTCTCTTTCTATTTCTCTCTTGCCGATTAAAAAAAGCTAATTCCACTCATTATTTCAGATTCAAAAGTCTACTTGCTGTCCCAGTGACAGGGGACTTTACATTACAGCTTTGCACTTTGTAAATCTTGAGTCAGCTTGAGCTTTGCTCATTCCGTGCAATAGATTTTAGAAAAGATATGGTTTGTTAATAATAATAGAAAAAAATGGGAGAAAGAAAATCCAGCGCGTGGTCGTGACTTTCAAAACAAGAGCCAGTTGTTATCGCCATAGAGACCGTTGGCATGCTGAAACTGCACACGAGCTTTAGCGCGGTAGCGCTCACGGCCATTCTCAGATCGACTCAGGTTTTACACACAATATTAATCAGACTTGGGACCCGAAGTAATTGAACTATGACTGACCTGGACCCGACTGACAATTTCAAATACAAACCCGGAAACATACGGGCCGCGGGGTGCTCCGTGAAGTCCTCTAATGGTAAAACTCTGCTCAAGTTCAGAAACATGAAGGATACAATGTGACATGAGCTTATTCGCGTCGCATCCCAATTCTTTATTAAAGAGTGTCATCATCACGGAAAAACAAAAAAGACAAAATTTAATGCCAGATATACTTGGGCACTTGTTAATATAACTGGGCAGCACGCCCATAAGTAAAGTCAATGTGTGGGAAACACTGTGACAAGAGTGTGCAGGCGTCAGAGTGAATACGACGCAGCGCCATCTATGGGAAAACTGAGATAAACTCATTTCAGGACAATAGTAACACGGCATTACAAAAAAAATTTATGAATCGATTTTTGGGATTCTATGAATCGATTCTGAATCGGCAAAGCTTGAATCGCGATTCAAATGTGAATCGATTTTTTTGCACACCCCTAATAGCCGGTACTACTTGTATGTTTAAAATCCCTCCGCGCCAACAAAGATTACTGTTTGGGGCCATCTTGTGACAAACACTGGACAACCACAATTAAGAATGGAAAATTTTGACATTAATTTTAACATGTACGGAAAAAACAAAATATTTAAACAGTGGATAGAAGAACGAACAACGAAGACACAGACAGCTTACTGAGACTGAACTTGACAAAATAGAGCATGACAGCTACGAAGCCAACACACAAAAATACAGAATGGGCATTAAAACTTCTCAAAGACTGGCTAAAAGAGAAAAAAATGGAGACAGACAAGTATGAAGCAGAGGATCTTAATAAGGTAGTACGATCATTTTATGCATCTGTGCAAAGTTTCTCGGAAGGATAAAAATGTTAATTTAAAACAAATATGCCAATAAAATGTTTAAAATTCATATTCATGTCCAGTTTTTTTCTTATGTGGCAAGTAGTCGTGTAATGAGCGGGAAAATATACAGGCAGCCTGTAGTTATCGCGAAATAAGCGTCGGGTCCTGATCGCACTGTCGGTGCTTATTTCCCGATAACTACCGGCTGTCTCTACATTATCCCTTACATATTGTACGTTCATATATTTAAAGAAGAACATTTTCTGGAAGGGATTCAAATCATAAAAATGCTGGTGCTGGCTGGCTGGCAAATTTTCAAAAATACAACTCATTGAATATAATATAATATAATATAATATAAATTATTTATGATTTCACCAAAACAAAAAATTAACCATGATAAAGCTGCAGTCCGTAACTGTTGCCTCTTTATTGCCATCTCTGTTTGAAACATTACATTGCAGGTTACTTTATGTGCTTATCTTTACGTGTATTGAAAAACAGCTGATATTTCATTTCGACATCTTAACTCATTATTAACTAATGTTAATACTGTACATAGAATATTATTACATAGCGTTACTTAAAAATGTTTAAGGGCGGGGTGTACCTTTTTCCGCGGACGTGTGCGCGCGCTAGCCAGACGCGGACACGGAAAAAGGTATACCCCGGCCTTAAACATTTTCGAATATACTCCCCGCGACTACACTGGCCGCGTTCGACACTATACGCAATACAAATTATTTCTTATTCAAATTATTCGTCTAACAGGCTGTCAGGGCAGCACTGATTTGGCGACATTTACAGTACATTAAAACATTAGGATAGGTGAAGAAAAGTAACTGATCCACCATTGCAAACACAGTTCAAACAACAAGACAACAAAGAACAGGAATCAAACAAACATGCTCTAGAGCTTTCTGTTCTTGGAAGAAGTAAAAGTTAAAGAAGAAAAACGATAGTGTGTGTGCAAATGCTGTCTATTTCCTTTGTATAATTTTTTATAGGGGATTGCCCTGTCTAAATATTTTCAAGCGCATGTGCTGTTGTAGGCAGACTGTACGCGCACTGTCCGCGCAGTCTCAAATTTTGGGCTGCACGCGGACGGTCCGCGCGGCCGGCCGCGGACCCTCTTGATGACGAAAATGGCGTCATGCGGACGGCACGCATACGTGGACGTCCCTATACTTTCGGCTTTAGTTAGTGCAGATGCAGTTTTAGGGCCTGAACAGTTGGATCAGATTATTTTAATGTTTTTGGTGAGAAATTTGAGTTCATCATCATATCATACTGTATGACAGGACACTGTTAAATACTGCAGTCACTTCACACTGAGGAGTGAAAGGAATTAGGGCAGATACATATCACACTCAGATTTCATCATACACACTATGTTATCTGCTGCCAGTATGTGTGTGTGTTTATTACACTATATGCTGATTTATGTGAATGCAGGGTCACGCATTTTATCCTAAAGAGGAAAAAACAAAATAACTTCAGTGAACTCTCCTTAACCCCTTTCACACAGAGCTTTGATCTCAGAATATTGCCATAACATTTCTAGAGTGCCTTCTGTGTCAGCGCAAACTCATCCCGCAAATGTGCATGATTACAAATACATGTCAGATGTCCTTTAAAATGCTTTACAGGATATGCATGCACAGTTTGCAGAATGAGCCAAAATCAAACGATCCCGAGAACAAATTCCGTACGCATTGTCATGTTTTTCGGAATCTTAAGGAAAAGAGCTCTTGTGTTTAGATTTTAAAATAATACAGTACATATGTTAATACAGAATAATACAACTCTGTATCACGTAATTATGTACCTATAGTCACGTTAATTTTGCTTCTTTTTCCGTGACACCGTCACGTTTTTACATGACCGTATCACGCATTTCTGACGTGTCATTCTCACGTATTGGTATCTCAACTGCCTTTTCCTATTTTCAAAACATTGTTGCTTCAGTTTAGTGTTAGAATTGGTGTTTGCGTTAGGATGTCAGTTAAAGGATTGGTTTATACAATTTTTTTCTGATAAAGTTTTTATTTTTTCCTATTTTTAAACCATTGTCTCATGGCGTTAGGGTTAGAGTTGGGTTTGGGTAAGGATGTCATTTTATGTAAATCTAACCATAAACCGAAGCAACAATGGTAAGAAAATAGGACAAAACAGTTAAGTAACCAATACGTGACAATGACACATAAACAGAAATGTGTGATATGGTCATGGAAAAACGTGAAAGTATCACGGAAAAGAATAAAAAATTTACGTGACTATAGGTACATCATTTCGTGATACTGTGTTGTATAATAACATATTGTCTATGCTTTAATTATTTCAGGCCATTCAGAAATACTGCTTTGTTGGCAGAATCCGTTAAACGCCACGTCAATTTTTTAGCAAAGTCCTTTAAGTGCATAAAAAAAGATTAATTGGGTGAACGACGGCATGTGAAACGACCATGGTTCACATTCAAACTCCTTTGTAAATATAACCTGAATGTCACATTGATCACAGTGACCCCTTATGTTCTTCAGCTTCTTCATTTATACATTTTGATTTTCATTATTTGCAATATTTCTAATTGCATCTTTAATGATTTTGCCTGATGGTCAAAAAATGCTCATTTACAAGAAATCATGTCAGATACACAGATAGTTTTGCATCTGAACTCTTCATATATTTATAACCATCTGCCTGTACATTATCCATTTATAGCACACTGCTCTTCTACAAAGTTTATTTCCTCAAGGTACTGTAGGTGTTTGTTTAGGGAAAGTATGAGGAATCGAAATAGCGATGCTTGTCTTACCACTAAATAATTATATTTAAATGCATGAACATATAAAATATATACATGCAGTAAATGAATAGTTTTGAATGACAGTATGTGCATGTTCAATTTGTAAATGTGTTTTAAAAAGTGTCTGCGTGTGTGTTTGTGTTGCAGTACGGCTCATGCTGAGCCTCTGTTAATGTTGGCTGATGATCAGGAGAGATAAACTCACATTCATTAAGCAGTGGACTGTGAGATTGGGACATTACCTCACTATGATCTGTCCGTTATCCATCACCTCTGTGACATCAAAGAGAGGGCTGTGTTTCAGCTTCTGACCCCATAGTCCTGTGAATTTCACATTTCAATCTTATGTAAATCTTGGTGATATCTGTCAGACTATTGAACAGAGAGTTCCCTTTCAGTCGGTCACTACGACGTCACGTCGTGACCGACGAATTGGGAACTCGCTTAGAGAGACCAATCTGCTTCGTATACTACTAAAACGCCAATGAACTTGGCATTGAGATATTTGCATAATGCTGGCGCCGCCCCGCCAGGTGCCTTTATAAGCAGCAGGTGCAAATAGGGAAAATAGCTTTTTCGCTTCGAAAGCCGGCTTTATCTGCTACTGAGAAGCTACTTTACTCTGTTGGGATTTGATTGCTGAAGTTGGTTGAACTAGCAGTATCACAGCGGACGCTTCGCTTATTCCACGGCTCTACATCTGTTTATTGTTTTGAGTTTAGTGTGTGCGTTGCCTTCCTGTGCGCTCATCAACTAAGCATCTGAGTGAATTTCCCTAAAAGAGTGATACGAGAGAGCTTTGTGCCTTGTTAAAGGCAGCCACTCTCTCGTATATGCGGAGATCAGCGTCCTTTTCAGGATAGCTTTTCGCCGTGCGATCTTGGATGCGAGAAGTATAAGGGTTCCAGTGACGGTCACGAGCGCTGTCTTCGTGCTCAGGCATCGAGCTCTCCGGGGCTGCGTTCGTGGAGAGTTTCTGTTCTCTCTGTGAGAGCATAACCCTCTTGGATTGCGGAGACGACTGTCGTTTCTACGGGAACGCTGTCCGCGCCTTTGCAGTGCTGACGCCGCCATGGTGCGGCTGTCAAGCGCTCGCAGGGCGCCCTTCGCGTCACTACGCTGAGTAGGACGGAGGATGCGTCCTCCACCTACCGGCCTTCTCATCCTCAGCCGGTTGAGGCTCCGGTGGAGACTGCAGAGTCGTGTTCTACGATGTCTGCCGAATCCATTGGACCTCCTTCTGGTCCCGTCACTTCTGCAGCATCAGAGGGGTGTCCATTTTTCCTCCGAGGCAGAGTCGTTCCGGAGATGGCGGCCGTGCCCGCTCGAGCGGCGGAGACAGTAGAGTTGGAAAGGTTAACCCCTCTCCGCCCGAACCCTCCCGCCCACAGGATTGGTACTTCGGAGCTGCTCGGGCCTCTCGGTCCTCTCCTCCTGTGCCTTTCTTTCCCGACGGCACGAAGAGCTGACGTGATTTGCGGCCATCCGGCCGTTCAGCTTTCACCCCTCACCTCCCTCACCAACGGAGCCGCTAAAGGGACCCCTTCAGTGGAGCGGGATGCGTTCCTGGAGGGACCACCCAGCCCTTCCCTCCCGTGTTTGTAGACAGTCGTCCGGTTACGGACGCTGCCCATCAGGCATGCCGGAGAGGCGGCTTCAGCCCTGCACGTAATAACGTTGCTGCAGGCTCACAAAGGATTTACCAGGGAGGCCGCGACCTTCAGTCGTGCGATGTCCACCTCAGTGGTTCAAGATCGCCACCTTTGGCTGTGTCTGGCTGACATGACGGACGCAGACGAGAACAACTTGAATGCTCCTGTCTCACAGACCGGCCTCTTCGGCGAGCCAGGGGAGTCGTACAGCTCCGCTGCACAGACTGAGGCGATCTCCTAGGTCATGCCCCGGCGGAACAGAGCTGCCCTTGGTCCACCACGCCGGCTCCTCAGTCTGCCTCTCGCCGTCGGCGTCCTGCGGCGACCACCTCCGTTCCCCTCCTCGGACCCCATCTCGGCAGCGCAGGGGAACCGGTCGTCAGCAGCTCGCCCCGCCCGCTTAGCCGCTTCCCGTGAAAATCGGGAGTTTAAGTGGCCAGTGAAGGGCGACCCGGATTGGCAGAGGATCACTCTTCAGGAGATGGAGCTCCTTCCCCCGATAGAGGGTCGGGTGGAAAATCCTTGGTTTGCATATGTTCCACCGGCTGTTTAGCCGGTACCCACTAACCACACATAGAGTGCATTCCTCTTCCCTCTCCAGGTCTCCAGAGGATCGAGAGAGCCGTGAGCGGGCACACACCAGCTCACCCTACCTCTCCTCTTTCGCCAGCGGGTGACCTGAGGAGTCCGAGCTCTCCGCTGAGGAGACCGGACCACCAGCACCCTTATCGGAGTCTGCGCTCTCCGCAGAGGAGACCAGACGACCGTCACCCTCAGCGGGCTCAGGTCAGTGTCACACACACATACTGTAGATGTTTATGCTGTCACAGCAGACGCACCGGCAGTCCCACCTGTCTCGCTTCGCTGCCCCACCGCGGGTACTTCGGTAGTGTCGTTATTTCTCCTCGTACGGTGCCTGGGTGCTTGGCTTCAGTTCCCAGCCCGTTTCGTTGGGTTTTACGCACGATCCGCCTCGGTTACGAATCCGGCACACCCCAAAATTTCGGGCTTTAGTTTCACTGTAGTGAAAGCGTCCGATGCACATGTACTGCGTGCAAAAGTCGATATCCTGTTGGCGAAGGATGTTCGAGCCGGTCCCTCTTACCGAGATGATGATGATAGGGTTTTTCCAGCCTTTATCTCATAGTACCCAAAATACGCGGCGGGTTACGATCGAGTTGATTTACGCACCGGCTCTACGAAGGTGTTCTTTTTGGATGATAACGCCGAGGCTCGTATTTCAATATTCAGATCGGTTTGCAGCCTTAGACCTGTAGACGTGTACTTTATGTGTCCATCTCCCCTCGCTTTAGACCGTTTTTCGCTCTGCGTCGTGGGGTGGGCATATTAATACGAAGTACACCATTCGAGCTGTCTCTCTCTCTCCGTGTCTCCATGTGCTAGTCACGGCATTAAAATGTCAGAGAGAGAGCGTTGTTCGCATTCTGCTTTTTTCTACGTCGACTTATAATAGCCCGTTCTTGGCAGACGTGCGCGAACACAGAGAGTTAATGCTTTGGCATCTCGCTCGTTTAAGTCTTCAGGTCGACTGGGAAAGAGCAACTTTGCCCCGTGCAGAGGATCCTTTTTCTCAGTATGGAAATAAGACTCGGTCGACTAATTGACGTGTTTAACAAGAGCGCGCAACCAGTCAGTTCTGACTTGCCTCGGTTTAATTCGAGGGAAGTACGCGGTCCCTCTGAAACAATTTCAGAAGCTCCTGGACATATGACAGCATGCTGCGGTTGTGACGCCGCCCGAGCTGCTTCATATGAGACCGCTTCAGCATTGGCTTACGATCGAGTCTCGAGGAGAGCGTGGCACACCGACATACACCGTGTAAACATTGCACCTGCGTGTCATTTAAATTTTTCCCTGTGGTAGACCCGGCATTTCCGATAGAAGATATGCCCCTGAGGGGTCTCCTGGCATTCTGTATATTGCAATGCCCTCAGCACGGGATGATCAGCCACGTATGACGGGCTTGCAGTCTCAGGGGTGTGCATAGCACCCCAACTGCCGCGAGCGGTGCGCTGTATATCTGGGACTTGTACGCTCCGCTATGGAGATGCGAGGGAAGGATGTATTAGCCGACACCAATAACATTGCGACTGTTGCGTTATTTACCGTTAAGGCGGTTTTGCGCTCTCGTCACCTGTCGCATCTCGCTCGTCATCTCCTCCTTTGGAGTCAGAAGCATCTGAGGTCCCTTCGTGCCATTTACATCCCGGGTTCGCTCAATACAGCGGCAGACGCGCTTCCCGAGCTGCGCCCCCGGCGAATGGCGACTCCACCTCCAGACGGTCCAGCTAATTTGGAAGAAGTTCGGTTGTGCGTAGATAGATCTGTTTGCGTCGCCGGACGATACCCACTGTCGCCTATTTTATTCACTAACCGAGGGCAGCCTCGGCGTGGATGCGTTGGCACACAGCTGGCCGCGGGGGGTGCGTAAATACGCATTCCTTCCAGTGAGCTTTATTGCGCAGACCCTGTGCAAAGTCAGGCAGGACGAGGAGAGCCTTTTATTAGTCGCCCCGTACTGGATTGGTTTTCAGAGTTAATGCTCCTCGCGACAGCCCCTCCCTGACGATTTCCCCTGAGGAAAGACTTTCTTTCTTTAGGAAGGGGCACATTATGGCACCCGCGCCCCGACCTGTGGGATTTCCATGTATGGTCGTTGAGCGCGCGCAAGGTTTAGGTGATTTATCGCAAGCGGTATCTAACACCATCGACGCGGTTCGAGCACCGTCCACAAGACGGGCTTACGCGCTTAAAGAAACCTTTTTCGTCACCCGGTGCTCTTTGCAACGCGAGGACCCCAGAGAATGCCCATTAACATTGTGCTTTTATATCTTTAACATAGGTTAGATGGTAGGCTGTCCCTCCGCCATTAAAGTTGATATCGCCGCTATTTCTGCTCATCACTCTCTTATCAACGGCAGATCAGTTGGCCGGCATGATTTAATTATTTCATTTTAAGAGGCGCTCGCAGGCTAAACCCCTCGCGCCCTCCCTCTTTCCTCCTGAGACCTGTCCATGGTGCTGAAGCCTTCAGGTCTCCCTTTTGAGCCTTTGCAGTCTACGAGTCTGATGTTTTTATCAATGAAAGCTCTGACCCTGATAGCATTGGCCTCCATGAAGAGAGTAGGGGATTTACATGCATTCTCTGTTGACGGTTCGTGCTTTTAGTTTGGTCCTGCTGTCTCACTGAGACCCAGACCAGGCTACGTGCCCAAAGTTCCCACCACTCCCTTCAGAGATAAGGTGGTGAGCTTGCAAGCGCTGCCCCCGGAGGACGCAGACCCAACCATGGCTTTGTTGTGCCCCGTACGCGCACTGCGACTCTACGTGGATCGCACGCAAAGCCTCAGGACCTCAGACCAGCTCTTTGTTTGTTATGGTGGCCAGCAGAAAGGGAAAGCTGTCACTAAGCAGAGGATGTCTCATTGGATAGTTGATACTATCGCCCTGGCTTATAATCTTCAGGGTATTCCTTGCCCCTTTAATTTGAGAGCGCACTCCACACGGAGTGTTGCCTCATCTTGGGCTCTAGCTCGTGGTTCCTCGCTAACAGACATCTGTAGAGCTGCTGGTTGGGCGACACCTAATACGTTCACTAGATTTTACAGTGTTCGTATCGAGCCTGTATCCTCTCGTGTTCTTTCCTCATCAGGGGGAGCACGGAGAGCAGTCTCGCAGGTCGGCTTGCAGCCTCCAACTGATGCTTCATAACTGTGTCAGTATGGAAGGCCTTCAGAACAAAAATGCGTAATGGTTTGAATTGTTCTTCCTCCGCTGCCTTGGCAGCCTTTGTTGCGGAGCATTGGCTGTCAGCCTTCACTAGCTGCATCCTCGCGAACCTACGTGTTGGCTCGGGCTCCACATTGTGTCCCACCGGGTTCCTTTGTGAGTATTTTTCCGTGGGGTTAATCCTACTAGCCCACGTTTCCCTTAGCAGAGCACTGCTTTGCTTACACAGCCACGGCTGTCATTTTTACCTCAACTACGGTTGACTTTCGCCCACCATTAACCCTTAAGACGGGTGGTGGCTTCCGCAGCGTTCCTATCCCGCTCAGGTAGGGCGCTTCCCAGTTGCTGGCACTTCTGTGGGGTTAAAGGAACATCTAGTGCCCGGCCTTCTGCCTTAAAACCTAATTCTCCTCCTCCTTAAGTGGAACCGGAGGGCTTTACGCAGACACTGGAAGAGGTCAGCCCCTAGTGGCGTTTTGATAGGGATTCCCAATTCGTCGGTCACGACGTGACGTCGTAGTGACCGACTGAAAGGGAACGTCTCGGTTACGGATGTAACCCTCGTTCCCTGAAGGAGGGAACGGAGACGTCACGTCCCGTCGCCACAGGTGCTGCCACCTGCTGTTAAGGCCGGTCACACTTCCGGCTTTCTCAGCGAAAAGAAGCTATTTTCCCTATTTGCACCTGCTGCTTATAAAGGCACCTGGCGGGGCGGCGCCAGCATTATGCAAATATCTCAATGCCAAGTTCATTGGCGTTTTAGTAGTATACGAAGCAGATTGGTCTCTCTAAGCGAGTTCCCAATTCGTCGGTCACGACGTGACGTCTCCGTTCCCTCCTTCAGGGAACGAGGGTTACATCCGTAACCGAGACGTTTCTTATGTAACTTTTTGCTACTGTATAGACAACAAATTGCTATATGACACCCGAGGTAAATCAATGGCTACTGGCTGTGTTTGTCAAGGTTGTTTGGAGGGGTAAACTAGTCATGTCTCGAGGGAAGAAAAGGAGCAGAACACTAAAGGTGTGCAGATCCCTTCAGACACACCACATAATCCTGAGAGAGAGAGAGAGAGAGAGAGAGAGAGAGAGAGAGAGAGAGAGAGATTAAAGGAAACTCCCACACACTGCAGAGGTTGAGCTTGCTCGCTCGCTCTCTCTGCATAAAATGAAAAAGACATTTCCATCATGATGATAGGAGTCAGAATGATTCCTGCAGGAGGAGGAGTGTTGAGTGATTCACTTGAGTGAAATATTACACCACAATCATTCATTTGTTTTTGCGCATTTCATGTCCTGTCTCCATAGACTTACAGTGTTTTAATTAAAAGGTAAAGTGTATATGTTTTATAAAACCTAAATTATATTTTTCATTAAAATAAGAAAATCTTGGCTTTTTATTTAAACAAAAAAACATTACTTACAATTTCTAATATTAAAAACTTTACATTGAATACAGAAATGATTCACTTATTGATGAATGTAATATAATTTATATTATTCTGGTCCACAATCCATTGTGGCCCCGAGAGCCTAAAACAACTGCATCAGAGATTATGCTTCTTCAGAGAAAGTTAACAGTAAATTTCAACTAATGTACATTTTTTTTTACAGTAAACGAACAAATGATGGTGAAAATATTAATGCTAGAACTTTTAATCTGATGCACTGCAATGCATATGTAAAAGAGACACTGAACAGCATCTTATAATGTGTTTTTGTTTATTCAGCAAATTGTACAATTGAAACTGTTCTTAACATGAAGGATGATAAAAAATAACCATTACTTATAATATAAGCATGACATTTTGAGAAATAATCTGCTTTTATAGTTATGTAAATCATTGACCTTCTTTGATGTATCTAAAAGTAAAGGGAGTGGAGTGTGTGAATGCTTGGGAATGCAGATAGCATGTGCTCTGTGTGTGTGGGTGTGTGTTTGTGTGTGCGTGACGTGTCCATGTGTGTGTTACGATGTGTCCGGACTACAGCACTGCAGTAACAGTGGACACACCCAGTCTCTCTCTCTCTCTCTCTCTCTCTCTCTCTCTCTCTCTCTCTCTCTCTCTCTCTCTCTCTCTCTCTCTCTCTCTGATTGTCTGTCTGTCTATTCTCTGTCTGTATAATGTACTATATTGCATTATATTAACAAAGACAATCAGTAAGTTTGACTAAAGCATGTATGACAGTGACACTTATTCAAAGCAACTTACATTGAAGGTGTAAATTATACCATGCTTTCCTTGGAAATCTCCCCCATGACTAGGGTAGGTACAGTTGGTATGAGGGGTATAACCCCTTACAAAAATTAACCTAGCTATAGTTTAGCTATAGCAGCGTTTCTCAAGATGTGTGGGGCAGAAATAAGAACATTACAAGTGAGGCGTGACAAAGGGAGGAAATTTGGTCTATTAATTCCATCTCTATTAATTCCTTTATTTATTGACCACACACTCAGAACAACACATTTAAATATAAGCTTAATTTAAAACAATATCAGACTGCGAAGAAAATGTAATGTGTAACCATTGCCTACAAGAATGAATTAACGTTGGAATGTTAAATGAAGTGGAACAAAAACTTTAATGTGGATAGGCGGTATAGGCGGTAGCGGGTATAAAAGTTAACAATGGATAAGTTTGTGATACAGAATGAAAAGAAAACTGGAGATTCGGCACCAGCAGAGAAAACCAAGACAGACAGTAGACCTAATCAACCAAAAAGCCAGCCAAAAAAAAAGTATGATGACAAAATGCAAAAACAGTTGCATTATTTTTATTATTAACTTTTGAACAAAGTCTTATTTCATGCAAAGTGAAAATACATTTGCAAGTTTATTTTATTTTTTGAAAGTGTTTAATGCTGTTATGTTTTGGAAAATGATGTAATTAAATACATTTTAGCAGTTTAACTTAAAGTCTAGTTGATTACCATTTTGTTGGGGCGATTGGGGACAGGTGGGGATTGGAACCCTTCCATACCCCCAAAGTGGCGAATGGCAGAAAAGGTTTGAGAAACACTTACAGCTATAGTAAGCATTGGTTTTATTTTCAATGAAACTATATTAACCACAACTGTACTATGGTCTCATTACAGAAACCATAGTTTAACCATCACATTTGTGATATACAATTAGCCAAAAATCCATTCAGTTTATACACTTTTATTATAATAAACCTATTGATACTTTTCCTGTTTTCTGTCATTACCTAAAGGGTTCACAACTGTGGCATTTAAATTATGTAATAATACAAGATGAAATGGTAATAATAATACTAATACTTATAATAATACTATAATAATACTACTACTACTACTTATAATAATACTCTAGAAATAGTACTGTAGGCCTATGTAGTTGGATTCCTTTATTAATGTAATGTAATCTTCCTAATGTAAAGCAACACTTGGATTTGTTTGTTGCTTTTTATTACTTTTCGCCACACAAACCATACAGCAATAGTGTCCATAGTTTACATGCTAAAGTAGTGACTAACCATAAAACATGTTTTGGGTGAACACTCATAAGCACCTGTACCTGCAAAACTGAATGGCCAAAACACTTGCATGCGTGTTTTTGGTCTTAGGCATTTCAGTTCCTCAGGTCCTGTTTTACATAACTAAACCCAGTTTACTGGATATCCATGTGCCCGCTATTACAAATGTCAGCGAGCCAATTATCAGACACAGAATATGCCGGAAAGAGCGACATGGTCCCATGGCAATACTCTGGGTTTGCACTTCAGTTGCAATATTTACATATTAAAAATAAAGATGTTGCATGGTCCATGCAAAATATGCTGATGCTAGAGTCTTGTGTCCAGTTGCTAAGGTGTTTCTGTGGGGCTGCTAAGATGCTCTGAATATGTATTAGCAGGTTGTTGTACAGTATATGGTTGTTAACTGGTTATTGCTATTGTCTTTGAGGTGGTTACTTAAAAGATCTCCATCGTTTAGGTGTCTGCTTCCATTTCTTCATACAGGAGGAAAAATCACAAGTTTACATTCTTCGAAAAGCAGTATCACAAGCTGCATATCATCTTGAACATATGATATTCATGGGTTTATTCAGTCAGGGGTTTTAAAGATGAAGATCTGACTCTTATTTTGTTCTCTCTTGCAGACTGACACCAATGCCAGTTACCTCAGAGCGGCCCGGGCTGGAAATCTAGAAAAAGCCCTCGATTACATAAAGTCTGGTGTGGACATCAATATCTGCAACCAGGTCTGTACTCTCTCTTAAAGGGACAGTTCACCCTTAAATGAAACTCACCCCACATTTTACTCACCCTAAAATATATCATATATGTATATGACTTTCTTCTTTCAGCCAAACACAGTCAGTGTTAAGGGCCGTTCACATTATAACAATAACTTTAAAAAAAAAAAAAAAAGTTTTTTTTATATTAAAGAGAATAGCAGAATTCACACCACTACTGAACAATATCATTGGGATCGCTTTCTGAGCGATTGTTTTTTTTTCGCCCGAACTGATGAACGATAAACCATTGACAGCCAATCAAATCTATTTGAACTTCAAGTGCACGTGCGTTTGAAAAGACAGATGACACTGTGGAGAAGCTCATTGCTGAGACCCATAACATAAAATGACCTCAGGTATCCAGCGCTGATGCAGTTGCTTTGAAATTCACTACGTAATGTTTTTTATTCCACTACATTGATTACGCCAAAAGGGAAGATATTAGATTACACAAACTACTAGATTCACTGTTTAGAGATATGCAGCGTGTTAAGGACATCTGCTGGTTATACCCGCTGTGTAAATGCAATAAGAACAGCATACTTATACATTTAATGACATGTGAATAATTACAAGCGTTTTTATTAAATGAAATGTGCAATATTAGTTAATGCCATTGAAGGTAAATGAATTGCGTGAGTACTGCGCATTGCGGGCGAATTAGCATAAAGTTATCGTTATTGTCCTGTAGTGTGGGCGCAAATATAGTTATCATTATAGTTATTGTTATAATGTGAACAGCCCTTTAAACTAAATAACCTCTTGGCTCTTCGGAGCTTTATAAGGGCATTGGATTGTGCCCCATTATTAAAGCTCAAAAACACACAACCATCCATCAAAAACTTATTCATACAGTTATTAAATGTTGAAGCTATAGGTTTTTTATGGAAATATATATATAAGAGTTGAGATTAGGCAGAAGACTGACCTTTGACCAAACATTTAAAAAAATCATCGCTTCACCCTTAGAAGATATTTAATAACATTATGGATTAGTTTTTGATGGATGGATGTGATTTTTATACTCTGAAGAATATTTATTCTTGTTAATAAACAGATATGTATTGTTTTTTTCCTACACAGAATGGGTTAAATGCTTTACATTTAGCATCTAAAGAAGGTCATGTGGAGGTGGTGGCTGAACTGATTAAACTTGGTGCAACTGTGGACGCCTCAACAAAGGTGAGTGCATCTTAATCTGCATCAGGTGATCAGATGACCAAAGACCTCCAGAAGTTTATGTGACCCCATCTGATGAGATTTGGATGTATTGATTTGGTCATATTGATTTCAATTGTTGGCATTATCTTACTCAGGAAATATTAAAGGGGACATATCATGAAAATCTGTATTTTTCCATGTTTAAGTGCTATAATTGGGTCCCCAGTGCATCTATCAACCTAGAAAATGTGAAAAAAGATCAAGTAACTTAGTTTGGCAAACCATTGTCTCTAAGCATGTGAAAAAATAGGCCATTGAAATTTGGCTCAGAAGGGGATAATTCCGCCCCTTAATCTGCACTATCCAACCACGGCACTGCCATTTAGTGCAGAGATCAGCTCATTTGGATTTAAAAGGACACACCCAAAAAAAGCACACTTTGTTGGCTTACAGCTACAAAGTGGCAATTTTAATGTGCTATAATGATGTATTTGGTATTTTGAGCTAAAACTTCACATACGCACTTTGGAGAAACCAAAGATTTATTTGACATCTTAAAAATGTACTTTTAAAGACATCAAGGTTATACTTTCACTGAATGTTTTTTATATCATGTACAAAAAAAATGACTTTAGCTGTGTTGTGTCCTGTATATGCAGAAGTGTAGAAGACATGAATTAAAGATAACACACATGTCACAAGACATGACTTTATAGACAACTGCTGTACCAGCAAATCCTCAAAGTCATTGGCACAGTGATGCTTAATGTTACATTTTGACTCTGTATGTCTACCAAGAGGACAGATCTCACTCATGTGAAGAATTTTCAAGATTAATATTTCCGTAAAGGTTTTAGAAATGTTAAAATAGTTTTTTTTTTAGATTTGATATTTATATATATTTTTAATATTTATATTTGGCAGACGCTTTTATCCAAAGCAGCTTGTGCATTCAATCTATACAGTTTATCAGTATCTGTTTCCCTTTGAATTGAACCCATGACCTCTTACACCACTAAACCAATGCTTTTTCTGTTCGCAGAAAGGAAATACTGCTCTACACATAGCATCACTCGCTGGACAAACAGACGTGGTCAAAGAACTGGTGAACAATGGAGCAAATATCAATGCCCAGTCTCAGGTATGGTCAACAGCTAAATTTACAATCACATTCATGGATTTGGCAGACTGTACTTAATGTACAGTGCATTCAAACTATATATTTCTTTTATCATTATGTGTGTTCCTGGGATTGAACCCTTGAGGTTTTGTTAATCCAATGCTCAAACCATTGAGCCACAGGAACATCTAAGACCCTAAGTTCATACTCTAAAGACACTTAATGGCTTCATAAGTGGTGTGTTAAGTGCAAATAACCGTAGCTTCACCCTTTGTTACTCGTAGGCTGTGTGTAGCTCTGTGTAGTCTGACGCGCACCTTGCCAAAAGTTTATAGAGCGTCAGTTCTAAGCAGACCGCAAGCGTTGTGATTGGTCCACTAGAACCCCTCCCGTCAGGTGAAAAAAATGCATTTCTTCATAGGCATTTTCGTTTGCGACGCGAAAACAAAGATGGGCCAGTCATTGAAGCTACGCCTTAGGACTTCTGCACAACTATAATGAGCCCTTTAAAGGTGTCGTAGAAAGTAAAACTGTATTTACTTAAGCATAATTTAATGATAAGAGATATCATGAGCCTCAAACGCGATTTTTTCCTCCTTCTTATGTAAACCTCGTGCATGGAAAACAGGCCTATCTCAACCAGTGGCGGCTCGTGACTGCTCCTCCGAGGATGCGCTAATTCAAAATAAGGATTGTCAAGTGTGTTGTTCCCTTTTCCAAATTATGTGTCCTGCGTGTGGAGAGATCCTGTGTGCATCACGTGTTTTGTCGAAATAAGTGCCTGCTGCACATGCGTCAAAACCGTTTATGATAAAAGAGACGCTCATGTTCCCTAAATACACGCAAGACACTCCCTTAACAGTAAACTCTGATTACGCATGAGATTATGCGAGTATCTGGCAAAAGCGAGCGTCTCTCTTCAAGTTCAAGGCAGCAGGCACTTATTTTGGCATGACACGTGATGCACACACAATCTCTCAAAGCGCAGAACACATATTTTGAAATGACGAACCACACACATGACAAGCTACATACATGTTGTGAAGAACTTCGCATTGTGCGCTTCAAAACAAAGAAGTCACCAGCCGCCACTGATCTCAACATAACACCAACTGTGATGTTACAGTTGAGATGTACGCCCCAACATTAAATTACACATTAACTCTTTCCCTGCCATTGACAAGATATCTCGTCAATTAAGAGAAAATGCTTCCCCGCCAATGACGAGATTTTCTGTTTTTCTGCAATACCGCTATTATCCACCAGGTGGCGCCCTTCCGCAACTTTTTAAAACCGGAAGTATTGCCCTATGGCAAGCTGCTGCATGTCCGTGTCTGTTTTAAAGATCGCTCTGAATCGGATCTCTATGAAAAGTCCGTCACAAAAATGGAATTATCTCTGCTTTTTGCTCAAAATATGGTGTTTTTGCAAAAACCTACCCATATTCAAAAGCTGATTGCAAAAGAACCACTAAAGGTAGGATGAAACGGTTTTTTTTTGTTTGAAAGCAGAGGGTCTGTTCTTTCATTTGGTATATTGTATGTTTATATATTTAAAGAAGAACATTTTCTGGAAGGCATTAAACTTTGGTGAAAATCATGAAAAACGCTGGCGCTGGCTGGCAACTTTTTAAAAAAAACGCTGGCGGTGAAAGAGTTAAATTACTTACAATGTTGTTACAATGCTAAAAACAAAGTTGTGAGGTGACTGCTGGGTTAGCGCTAAATGCTAGTTAATGCTATATGCTAGCGTTCAGGCGAAAGTTCTACTTTGATGTTACAGTTACGTTTTGCAAGTCCATACTGAAACACAAACTTACCATTCTGAAACGTCCATTAACAATCTCCAAACAATTGATTATTCCTCAAATTCTGTATCTTCGTCTGATACAGGCTCAAACATAAGATCTGTTTACACACACACAGAGCTACTGAAGAAGCTGCTTTGAGAAACAGCCAATTAGAGCAGAGCTCAACATTATTATTCATGACCCTTTCAAATATGGTAATAATGGACCATTTGATTCTTAAGGCAAATCCTAGGGTTGTAGATGGGCATGTGAAACTGTCTCTGGATAAGTTTTGCTATTATTAAGCCACAAACCTTCTATGTAGATATCAGAGAACAATTTAAAAGATTATTTTAATATATTCTTAGGCACCTTTAAACATAACCCAGTTCTTTTTCCTTTTTGAGCAGAAAACTTGGCATCTAAGAGCTGTTGATGTACAGTGTATGTGTATAGTTCGTTTAAGTGTGTGTGTTTGTGCCTTGTCACTGAAACTACATTTAGGGAGTCCAAAATTAAACACACAAGAGAGGGAGAGAGCGAGAGTTTTATCTTCAGAGCTTATCAGCCTGGTTCTGCTTTCTCAGACAGCTGTGCTTAAAATAGAGACTCAGACACTTGTACTCTTCAGATAAATTTTATCTCCCTTTAAACATGCAACATATTAAAAAAACAAAACAGATTGTCTGCTAACTTGATATATTGAGAGAGAACCTGAATAAAACATGTTTATATACACTACATGCTGTTGTTATATCTACAGAATGGCTTCACGCCCCTCTACATGGCTGCTCAGGAGAACCATCTGGACGTTGTCAAATTCCTCCTGGACAGCGGATCCAGCCAGAGCATCGCCACAGAGGTGAGCAGCATAACCTTCTGTTCTTCTTCATCCATCACATCCATTCCAACAGCATCCCGAATAAAGAAAATGTCCATGCCCTTCTAGCAATGATGTTACTGTCTTTACATCGATAGCAGACCTGTGGTGTCTCTAAAACAGTGAATATAAACATCAGATGCTCTGTATTTCATAATGCACGTCAGTGATGCCTGTCTGTGAGAATGAAGGTCGAAAATTCAGGCCTCAACCATAAGAAAGAATTATAAATGACAGCATTTTGTTATGTGAAGTTGTACAGATACATAATGATAAATGAAATTTAAATATAAACGGTATATTTGATGCTACTAAAGAAAAAGCTAAATGTTTTTTAAAGAAATTCAGATTTATTTTAGTTTCCTGAAGTGATTTAATCTACATAATACCACGGGCCTGTTAAATGCTTTATTCTGATTGGCTGAGAAATGTTCCATGGGTGTTGATAATTTTTCTGTAAATAAATGTCTTAAAAATAGGCATCAGAGCAATTTTATGGTAATCATGGTATAGGAGGAATAATTGACTCCGGTCCTTTGAATTATTTGAAAATAATGCACACACGCGGTGTAACCTTGGGTGTGCATTATTTTCAAATAATTCAACGGCCCTTCGTCAATTATTCCTTACGTATTTATAATACATTTCTATTCATGAAAGAGCTGTGGCACTGTGGTTAGCATTAATGCTAACTTTATTTTTTTATTGCAACCAATTAGAAAATTAGATTTTTACATATATGGTTTCCATTAGATTAGATTTTAATTTGATTTAATATCTGTTAGTTATCAATATTTCATAAAAATATTTAAATATAAATGCTGTCAAAATACCCCATATGGCAATTTTTTTTATTTTAAAATATAATTTAAAATATATTTCAAAATGTACAAAAAATGGCCAAAAAATATATTTGCTGAAATTTATTTTGGAATTTGTTTACAAAAATATGTTTTTCACTTATATATATTTTGGCCATTTTTTATATTTTGAAAGATATTTTCAAAGTAAATAAGTTGTAAAACATGTTAAGCCCATATATTTTAATCCAAGGAAATATATATTCATGTCATATTAGAAGAAAAACTTTGTTTATGTTACGAACCTGTAAACATAACAGGTTAAAATTTAATATATTTTTAACTTCAAAAATATACTTAATATTTACTTGTATTTAGCATATATTTAAAATATTTTTAAACAAAAAATACATTTTTGCCATATGGACTGTAAAATTAGAAATGTATTTGCTTTCCCTTGAAATACATTTTAAAATATATGTTGATACAAGAAGGTTAATACTAAATATATTTCCAAATTCAAAAATTACTTTTTACAAAATGTTTTAAGCATATATTTAAAATATATATTTTGGCCAGATAAATGTATTTTTTTATGGGACACATTTACATTAAAGGCGGAGTGCACAATTTCTGAAAAACGCTTTGGAAAAGGGAGTCGGACCGACTACCAAAACACACTTGTAGCCAATCAGCAGTAAGAGACGTGTCTAAAAAAACGACATTGTGTCCTGAGTGTGTGGGGTGGGTCAATCAAAAGAAGGTCCAGATTCTATTGGTGTAGGGGCGTGTTTGTTTAGGTGATTTCAAATGTCAACATTGGCTTTCAGAGATCATGGACCCTGCCTTTAACACAGGCCCACACAATTCAATTACAGTTCACTTTTACTTTGAGTAACTTACACTGATGCACACACTGAACAACGCACACACATTGTGATATCGAAAAACAAAATCTTTGTAAATGTACAACGGTAAAAAAACATCATTTTAAGATGGATTAAAGTCGGAGAAATAGTATTTTTTAAACAGATTGTATAATTGTAATCCTCAGTGATTATTGTTGTGTGTGTTTGTAGGATGGTTTTACTCCTCTGGCCGTAGCTCTTCAGCAGGGTCATGATCAGGTTGTGTCTCTGCTCCTGGAGAATGACACTAAGGGTAAGGTACGGTTACCTGCCCTCCACATCGCCGCGCGCAAGGACGACACCAAAGCGGCTGCGCTACTCCTGCAGAACGATCACAATGCAGACATCGAATCCAAGGTACCGTCAGATCTGTCAGCACACTTTTCATTGGTTTGTGTTCAGAACTCGATGGTGCTTGATGGTACAGATTTCCACTTAACACACAATGTATAATACAGGTCAAATATGGTACATTAAATTTATTCAATGGTTCTAACTGATTTTGTTTTTAAATTTAAGTACATTTACAGTGCATAAAACATCGTTCTGTCATCTTCGTTGACAAACCACAGAACCACAAAACACAGAAATATCAACAGTTCACTGTAGATCTCTAGCAGGTGCACCATCCAGTTAAGCCCTTAGTGTCATGTGATTTGTGATTTGATGTTGCCCTTCACCGCGTGGTCACCGTACAGCTTGATGCTACCATTGTGACTTTGTGAACACTAATAAGATCATTCTCTCTCCTGCTCTGATGGTCTCTCTAGATGATGGTGAATAGAACAACAGAGGTATACACAAACAAAACACTGCACACCTGTCACTGCTGCTCAGCCCCCTCCTGCCCTGCCCCGCTCCTGTCTGTTGCTTTTTCTTGTCTCAGTAGAATGACGCTTTTGTCACTAACGGGCAGCAGAAAACTAGCATGAAGTGGAAAGACCGGTGGAGGTCTGCAGCTGAGAGAGTTCTCACTTTACAATAATAACAATCAAACCCCTCATGTTGTTTAGATGCACTGTCATAGCGTGGCCTGACTGCTGCAATAAACATTCTTGTGCTAAACCAACAAATGTCCACATGTCAGATATATGAAGCTCCTCAGCTGCAGAGTGTTGAGCTCATTCTGTCTCATGCATGACATTCCCCCCTTCACAGCAGGTGCAAGAAGAAACAGTTACTGATCTTCTCCTCTCTGGCTCTTACCTCATTTCGTCTCATCTCAGCTCTTTTACTCTCAGACTTTCTTACAGCTCTCAAATTTGTGTCTCATCACATCTCGTCTTGTCTCATCTCAGCTCTTTTGGTCTCCTTATAGATCTCATCTTTATGTCTGATCTAATCTCTTCTTGTCTCATCTTATCTCATCATATCTCATCTTGACTCTTATGTTCTTACCGCTTATTCTCACATCTCAGCTCTTTTGATCTCCTTACAGCTCTCATCTTTGTGTCTCATCTCATTACTTGTCTTCTTGTCTCATCTCATTTTGGCTCTTATGTTCCTACCTCCTATTGTCTCATCATAGCTTTTTTGGTTACCTTACAGCTCTCATCTTGGTGTCTCATCACATCTCTTCTCGTCTCATCACATCTCGGCTCTTATGTTTTTACCTCTTATTGTCTCATCTCAACTTTATTTTTGTCTCTTTATAGATCTCATCTTTATGTCCCATCTCATCCCTTCTTGTCTCATCTCATCTCATCTCATCTCATCTCATCTCATCTCATCTTGGCTCTTATGTTTTTACCTCTTATCGTCTCAACTCAGGCCTATTTTTGTCTCTTTATAGATCTCATCTTTATGTCCCATCTCATCCCTTCTTGTCTCATCTCATCTCATCTTGACTCTTATGTTCTTACCTCTTATCGTCTCATCTCAGCTCTTTTGGTCTCCTTATAGATCTCATCTTTATGCCTCAACTAATCTCTTCTTGTCTCATCTTATTTCATCTTATCTCATCTTGGCTATTGTGTTCTTACCTCTTATCTCTTACAGCTCTCATCTATGTGTCTTATCACATCTAATCTCTTCTTGTCTCTTCTCGGCTCTTATCTTTTAACCTGTCTCATCATAGCTCTTTTGGTCCCCTTACAGCTCTCATATTTGTCTCATCTCATCTTGGCACTTATGTTCTTACATCTTATTGTCTCAGCTCTTTTGATCTCCTTACAGCATGAGATGAGACAAGAAGATATGTGATGAGACACAAAGATGAGGTCTTTGTGTCTCATCACATCTCTTCTTGTCTCATCTCGTATCTTATGTTTTTACCCTCTTATTGTCTCATCTCAGCTTTTTTGATCTCCTTACAGCTCTCATCTTTGTGTCTCATTACATCTCTTCTTGTCTCATCTCATCTCGGCTCTTATGGTTTTACCTCATAGTGTCTCATCATACCTCTTTTGGTCTCCTTACAGCTCTCATCTTTGTGTCTCATCTCATCCCTTCTTGTCTCATCTCATCTCATCTTGGCTCATATGTTCTCATCTCTTATTGTCTCATCTCAGCTCTTTTGATCTCCTTACAGCTCTGACCTTTTTTTCTCATTAGATCTCTTCTTGTCTCATTTCGGCTCTTATGTTTTTACCTCTTATTGTCTCATCTCAGCTCTTTTGCTCTACTTATAGATTTCATCTTCATGTCTCATCTCTTCTTGTCTCATCTCATTTTGGCTCTTGTGTTCTTAAGTCTTATTTTCTCATCTCAGCTCTTTTGATCTGCTTACAGCTCTCATCTTTGTGTCTCATCTCATTACATGTCTTGTCTCATCTCATCTCGGCTCTTATTTTTTTTATCTCATAGCGTCTCATCATAGCTCTTTTGGTCTCCTTACAGCTCTCATCTTTGTGTCTCATCTCATTACATGTCTTGTCTCATCTCGGCTCTTATTTTTTTTATCTCATAACGTCTCATCATAGCTCTTTTGGTCTCCTTACAGCTCTCATCTTTGTGTCTCATCTCATCCCTTCTTGTCTCATCTCATCTCATCTCATCTTGGCTCTTATGTTCTCCATCATCTGTCTTCGCTTGCTGGCTTTTATTTTCTTATTTTGGATCTCATCTCACTGTCACCTTTGTTTTGTATTGTTCTCTTCTCAACTCTTCTGGTCTCTTCTCATCAGATCTCTTCTCTTTGCCATTTCATCTTGTCTCATCTCAGCTGTTTTGGTCTCATTATAGCTATCATCTTTTTGTCTCCTCTTATCACAAATCATCTGTACTCGTATTATCATCTACTTTTTGTTTCTTTCTTCACTTTTTTGGCTCTCCTGACAGGTCTTCTCTCATTGTCTTTTCTTATTATTTTCACTCTTGTCTCATCATCTCTTTTTTCTTATCTTTCATTTCTTCTCTTCACATCGGATCTCTCCTATTGTTATTTCTTTCTCATCTCTTCTCACAGTCAGCATGGCTTCCAGAATGGTTCCAGCTGTCCTGTAACTTGTTAACAGCTTATATTTGCACTGCATGACATATATCGAGTATTAACCAATAGGCAATAACTTTCATCTAAAGCTAAAACTGGAATCTCAAACCCCCCGAGGTCTGTTTACTTCTGCTAAGATGTGTGTAATATGTAGCTCAATAATATGTACTGAGCTTTGCTTTTAAATATTAGAAATATTAGAAACACTCATCCTAATGATATGGATTAAACTGCACATGCAGTGCATTGTATGCATGTTTGCACAACTGGAGTCATGGGTCCACCTAAAGCTTTCTGTCTTTCTGTATGTTAATTCACATTTGGCTGAGGGTTCAGAGGCTATAGAGGCTTCATTCAACTGAGGAAAGCACATCCTTCCTAAAGCTCCCTGGCACCATATAAACTAATTGGTTTAACATAATAACATACTGTGAACCCCTTAACATGAAGTGAACCCCTGAATTGGCTAGACTGGGTTTGGTGCAAAGGGTGAAGTCAGCTGAAGAATGTGTGCTCCCAACTGTATCTGTGCAGATCTCTCATGATTTACTTCACCACACCTGACCTGATCTCCTATGTTGAGGATGAGGTCAGGTCAGGTGATCAGAGGTCAAGACCCTCAGAGTTCAGCATGTGACCCCTGTGCTTTATTTCTCTTTATCTCTTTCTCTCTCTCTTCAGAGTGGTTTTACTCCTCTACACATAGCAGCTCACTATGGAAACATCAATGTAGCGACGCTGCTCCTAAACCGTGGGGCGGCTGTAGATTTCAAAGCACGGGTAAGAAAACCCAGCTCAGTAAATTAATATGAGAAGTTCATGTATGTAGCAGCGATAGTATAGTCAGGGCAGGACTGTTGAAAAACCTCATGTGTTTAATCATGGACTGAATTTGCTGGCAAGAAGCTTAGTTGTATAAGCTTTGATGATCATTTTGATGTTTTATCATCATACCACGCTTGTCCCACACATACACATACATGGGAAATCTATTTCATAAAAAATGGAAATATATGACAATGTTTTTTCAAATATGTAACTAAGGTCAGATATTGACCAAGCTCATGTCATAACAGTACGGATCTACAGCTAATTTAGCCCTTTTGTTTTCACTGTGTTGCATGAAATATTTGAGGAGCTCAGATGCAATGTTTCTGGTTGCATCCATGGGCAACGGACACCAAAAAATGTGGGCAGGTCCAAAACATTTACTGAAGTAGATGCTATTTTCTTGTTTCACGGTGCCTATTAATTCAACAATTGCTTTTGTTTATGAAATGAATTTGAGGAAGCAGCTAAAATGACTTTAATTTATTAATTTAATTTATTAAAAGAGTTTCTTTATTAGGGGATTTTGCGATTGTTGTCCAAAGAAGTGGATTTTT
Source organism: Paramisgurnus dabryanus (assembly GCF_030506205.2). NCBI lineage: Eukaryota > Metazoa > Chordata > Actinopteri > Cypriniformes > Cobitidae > Paramisgurnus > Paramisgurnus dabryanus. The sequence continues at coordinate 62,595,892 of NC_133337.1, read as the reverse complement.
TCAAAATGGAAGTTTTATGCCACAAAAGTCTGCATGCACTTAGAGGGTTTTGCAGCAAAAACATGCACATTTGATAAATAACAATGACATGACTAAAGTGACTATTGTGAAAATAAGGCATTTAAAAGCAATAACCTTTTTGTTGCTGGTAAAGTGAAATAACAAAACCTACAAGAAAATATGTCAGACGCACTAAGAGGGTTTTGCAACTTTTTATTTTGTAACAGAACTAAATACACGATTACAATGTAGGATCCATTAGACCAGAGGTCCCCCACCACCGGGTCGTGACCCAGTACCAGGTTATGGACAAGTTGCCACTGGGTCGCAAGAACGTCCCGAAAAAAAATTAGCTACGTAATAGGTTAATCAGGTATTTGTACTTTAAGAGCCAACTTAAAAATAAATCATTTCCACTTTTGTGGGGCACTTTCTCTTTTTCGCGGTCTCTCTTTATCTCTACCAGCGCATCGGCGATCACATTGCTGTCATTAGAGTTTGAGTATAGACGGTTTCAGCAGTAACAACATAAACAAGCGGCTGTCGCGGTCCGCACGTAACTTCCGGTAAACTCCGCTAAGAATAAATAACAACAAAGTACTTTAAACGTAGTTTATTTATATAACAAGCAAAAAAACAACACAAATATTACCTAGGAAACCAAAACATTTGTTATTTTCGACGAGGCATTTGTTCAAGAGATCAGTTTAGCAACTAGTCAGACCATTAAAAAAACGAAACCGGAAGGAAGGTTCGGATCCAGACGTGTATCACGTGCGTCCGATGAAACCGTCTATACAGTAGGCTACTTCTAAAACACAATTGATCGAAGAATTGCAGAGGTATGACTTTATAAATTTTTTGCAAATGTACATCGCATATCATGTAAATACGCGAAGAGTTCAACTGTGTGACATCGCAAATGACTAAAAAGTAATTATTTTATTCTTCTGTAAAAAAACTTCAGAATTATCCAGGGATCATGGCACCATGATCAAAATAAACTCTTTTAACTCAGTTATAATATTTTAACGGCTGTACTTTCAATGTAGGTTTGAAAGGAACCTAAACCGTCCTGTGTCAATTATCATTAAAATCATATGGTAAACGGGAGTTTCCGTGCCTCCGCGCCCAGCCGCAATTTTTTTGGCATCTCTCCTCCTTCACTGCATTTTTCTTCTGCTCTGGTGCTTGAACTTGGGGCTCAAGGCCGACCAAGATTCGAGCTGCCTTCGAGAACAGCAAGCCAAGTTTGTTTACAGTTAATTATTGAGACTAAATGGGCAGCCAAACTAGTGAAACAATGAAAGTAAATAAAAACTATCCGCCAAAATATGGTTTTACACATCTATATAAAATATACTATAAGTAAAGCATTTATTAATTTTCCAAATGCATGGTTGTTTGAACTTTTTTCTGTTTAAAACGTTATACATTTTGCACTTTGTTCGAAAAGCTGAAACCACTTTGCGGTGTAAAAAAGGTTGGGGACCCCTGCATTAGACTGTTAAAGAGTAGAGGTCTTCTCGGGTGCAAAGAAATGTACCCATCCCGAAATGACCCAAATCACTTTTTACCCGAATCAGAGGTGCATCAATATTTTTTTTTTAAAGAAAGAGCCGACACGAGACAAACCCAAGAAAATTATACCCGAGTCCGGCCTGACCCAGTGGCAATGTTTTTTAACCAGACTGAACTTGAATGTAAATGGCACTGATGTGTGTGCAGTCTATAGCCCAACACGCACCAGTCAGCCAGAAAGAAACCCTGGTGGCCTTGCAACCCATTGAGCCTGCTGCTTCTTTTAATTTCATTTGTTATCTGACAATGACATCAAGGTAATCACTAAGATGTGCATTTAAAATTGATTGACAGGTCTGTCTCAACGAAAATTTCCTATCGCCAGCCACACAATGTCGCATGCACTCTTGGCAAAGAAGAAAAAGGGTTGGAAAGGACTTTCTTGTGTCCATTTAGCAAAAAACATTCATTTTAAATTAATGATGCTGGTAATATTATACTCGACCCGTGTCCGAGGCACACGTGAAACTTTAAGGCCCAAACCCGCTCGGGTCAGACCTCTGGTTTTTGGATCTAAGTGGACCCGTGAAGACCTCTAATAGAGAATGAGAGAGTCTTCATGTGGATGTGTGTTTCTCCACAGCTGTTAGTGTCCCTCCATTATAACACACACACGCAAACATACTAACAGGCTGTAACTTTACTCCTCCTTGACACTCAGTCCAACTGAAATCTAAATCCTCAGATCTGAACGTGTGACTTCATGTTGTGAAAAATATACTGTACAAGAATCATTAGGCTACATGCATTAGTGTGCACTGCATCCATACTGTACACTGTACACATAAACACAGATTTATTATCTCTTTCACAGCCGATTCAGTAAAAACTCTCTCACTATCGTCCACTGTTTTGCAAACCAGAAGCCCTGCACCAAACTCACTCCAACTGTCCCGGACAGTTGTGGTTTCTCACAACACCTGTTATGTCATATCTGTCAGATTGTAGGGACAATTAATGTGTTCTAGTCTAAATAAAAGCTTTGAATACTTTTGCTTTATTGCGTTTAACTCACCACCAGAGGATCACAATTTTGCAACATAAGCCTTCGGGTGGGTACCGATATTTAAAAAATGCAAAGTACTGTAGTGGTTTACTGTATGCCGTCTGGTTAAGACTTCAGTTTGAGCTGTCACTAGAGGGCGCTGTAGTTCAGTATGCATATGTTAGATCTGTGCTAATGCAGCTCAAATGTGCAACATCATTCAAACCTTAAAGGTGGAAATAAATCACTTAACCATTACCTGATATCATGCTTTTATTTCATCAGCAACAAATACAGACACAATAAGACCCAATGAAAATAAAGCAGTATGCAACTGAGACTGTGCACATTTGCAAAGGGGTCTAAGAGAAGAGTATTTTCTCTAATATTCCTAACATAATTATTGAACGCAGATAAGTACAGTAAAGTAGGCACAGACCAACTATGTTATTAATAAAATAAAATTATTCATGTTCATTACTTTTTTTGTCATTATTTTATTGTGGCAGAATGACATCACACCTCTTCATGTGGCATCGAAACGAGGAAACGCCAACATGGTCAGACTCCTGCTGGAGAGAGGATCTCGAATCGATGCCAGAACCAAGGTCAGTGTACAGTTAATGGTCTGAACATGTGAATTTGTTCTGTTCTAGCTCTATATTTATCTAATCATAGGAAGTGAGAACATGTTTCCTCACTACTACTATTGCACAATACACTGTGGACATTATATATATATATATATATATATAAAAGACTTGCATATCAAATTTGATAAGAAAAGCATTACGTTGTTGCTCACAGGATGTATTTTGTAATGTATGTGGAATGTATTGGCAGAAATACAACGGGGAAACGTTGACGTTTGATTTTAATAAATGATAACAGCCGCAGAGCTCATGTTTTGTGTTTGGCACGGGTGTTGAAGAGAAATCAAATGCAGATGTTTAAGACATTCAGTTTTGTTGCAGTAGTCGTGTAGTCCTCATGTTCTTAGAGTTAGAAAACAATGTGAATGTGAGCTGATGATTTACTAGCGCGTGTTTGTCTTTCACCTGCAGGATGGCCTGACACCTTTACACTGTGGAGCGAGGAGCGGTCATGAACAAGTAGTTGAGATGTTGCTCGATCGTGGAGCGCCTATCCTCTCCAAGACAAAGGTACTACCATCCCCAACCGGGCTTAAAGGAAAACACCACCGTTTTTCAATATTTACTATGTTTATACCTCAACTTAGATTAATTAATACATACCTATCTTTTTTCAATGCATGCACTATGTACAGCGTTGTGAATGTGTTAGCATTTAGCCTAGCCCCATTCATTTCTTAGGATCCAAACAGGGATGAATTTAGAAGCCACCAAACACTTCCATGCGTTTTCTTTTTAAAGACTGTTACATGAGTAGTTACACGAGTAGGTATGGTGGCACAAAATAAATTGTGCCGATTTTTTAAGCGAATAAAAATGAGACCTATATTGTATATTGTATATTGTATTAGATTTTTTTTTTACTAAAAACTAGACTTATTTTCCTGGGTCATTTTGCTTATCAAGAAAATACATCTTGATTTAGGAAATTTTAGATAATTGTACAGAAAACAAGGTAAACATTCTAAGTAAGAAAGTAATTTATTGCAGTGTATATGATGCAAAGTAAAAATGAAGAATTGAAAGTTCTTCTTCAGAACTAAAGATTTCAACATAACCTAAATCTGTGCTTGTTTTTGTTTCAACAGAACGGTCTCTCACCGCTACACATGGCAACACAAGGAGATCACTTAAACTGTGTTCAGCTCTTGCTCCATCATGACGTGCCCGTGGATGATGTCACCAACGATTATCTGACCGCGCTGCATGTTGCTGCCCACTGTGGACACTACAAAGTTGCCAAGGTCCTTGTGGACAAGAAGGCCAATCCCAACGCCAAAGCACTGGTAAGTGTACGGTTAGATTTAATGCACTTAAACTGTAGGGCAGTGAATTGCACCCAGAGCTTTATGTGTTTTCCCAGCATCAGGTCTCACAGCTAGACTTGAACACATACTCAGGCTTAAATTTAATCTGTTCTTGTTGAGCCTAATTCAAACTGATCTGACAAACACTAACAAACGCCAACAAGCTGGTGGGATCAGCATGAAACCCCTGTTGCCATTTGTTGCAGTTGGTTTTATACAGAACATTGCTGCTATTTGTTGGATGGTCTATGAGTACAGTTTTGAAGTCTAAGAACTACAGTTCTGAATGTTTATTTTAAAATACCCAGACGTCACAGGCGTGCATTGAATCTTGGGATAGCCAAGACTGTGAAGGAGCCTTTCGAATTGGCACAACCTTTGTCTTGGCCCAGTGACGTCATTGGCCTTCAAATACGGCCTTCGAAAGACGCAGCCCCTGAATTGGGATGCACCCTGCCTGCCTGTTTCTTCACATTTCCCTAGTTCTTATACTCATGGACCCAATCTCCCAGAATCCTCCACGCTCCCTCACCTGTCCTTTGTCTGTAATCATCTTCACCTGCCAGCCATCTCCCTCATCAACTCTATTATTTAAGCTCACTCTGTTTGCCTCTTTGTTGTGCAGTCTCGATTGTCAATGCGTTGTGTTAGTGTGTATATTTGTATCATTGTATTCAGTTCATGAAACCTGTTGTTTGTATATATTTTCGTCTCGCCTTCGTTCAACACTACACTACCCTGACACAGATACTGTACAGTGATGATGAATTTGCATGTGTGCAAGAAGTGTCAGAACTGAGAAATTTGCAAGACCAGCTGAATAAATATTGATCATTTGCAAGTAGTATAACAAATAACAGTAAATGCGTAAAGAAATTAGTGACGCCATATGGTAAGAAGAATGCATACATTAGCGTCCATTAATTCTTTCCCCCCAATTGACGAGTTATCTTGTCAATTAAAGTCGCCATGGAATGGAAGTAGCGATTGCCTTATTTTCCATGTGGTGACGTTTATCCGAGTGAAACTGGCTTCTGAAATGAAATAAGGCAGGGCTGGATTTGAATTCATCCATCAAGATCTGTTCATTTGAAAATGGGTTGTGTTGCTAATTGCTAATCGCAGCAATCTACTCCCGGACCCCCCCCCACCTGCCATACCATATGACCGAAAGTAAAGAGAGATCGTTTTGATGAGATTTGCATTGTTGATAAAATAGTTTTTTTAGATAATTTTTTTTATGAAGCTCACGGATAAGTAATTTGTAAAAAAATATCAAAATGTTCCAAAACAAATGACAGTTTTTCATTTTATTTTCATGGCAACTTTAAGAGAAAACATTTCCCTGTCAATGACGCTTTTTAAACAAGTTTTAACGGTAATCTGTAATTCAGCTATTATCCACTAGGTGGCGCTCTTATCCAATTTATAAAATACTGAAGCAAAAACTAATTTAACAACATTTTAAACACCGTGTATGTTTTGATCATCGCCCTGAATCTGATTTCTAACAAAAGTCTTTAACGAAAATGCAATTATCTCTGCTTTGTGCTCAAAATTTGGTATTTTTGAAGAAACCTACCCATATTTAAAAGGTTATAAAAAGAGAACAAATGAAGATAGGATGAAATGTTTTTTTTTTTTCGTTTGTTTGTTTGAAAGCCAAGGGTCTGTTTTTCATTTGATATATTTGTAAGTTTATATATTTATAGAAGAAAATTTTCCAGGAAGGCATTTTATTAAACTTTTGTGAAAATCAAAAAATGCTGACGGGGAATGAGTTTAAGGGATTGTTGAAAATTCCCCAAAATGAAAATTCTGTCATCATTTACTCACCCTAAGTTTTTACAGATCTGTAAACATTTCTTTGTTCTGCTGAACACGAAGATATTTTGAGCAATGTTTGGAGCCAATTTGTTTTGGAGCACCATTTACTTCCATGGTATTTTTTTTTCTACTTTGGAAGTCAATGATGCTCCTGTTTCTTGCTTGATTACAGTACATCTGCCTTTGTGTCCAGCAGAATTTTAATTTTTGGTAAACTATCCCTTTAACTTATTATGTTTCTGTAGAGTTTCTAGTCTAATGGGTTGAAAAGTCACCTAACCGTTACCATTCTCCATCCCTAAAAACCTAAACATAAAATCCTTTTGTTACTTCAGGGCCAGCAAAGATGTTGAACCAAAACCATATTCTGTTTGAAAACAGCTAAAAAAAAAGGCCTGATGGATCTGTCCTAAAATTCCTCATTTTCTCTTTTGCATCCAGCATAGATGATCCAATATTGGTTTTATATGTAAAACATTTGGAGTAGTGTATGAGAAACACATTTTCTTTCTGCACAGCACTGTGGTGATCTGTCAAAAAAAAGTATCTTGGCGAAGTGTGCAGTGCATACTGTCATACTCTGAAGTAATGGTTACAGACCGGGCGTGTCGCTGCAGTTTATGAGGAAAAAAACGGAAGGAGGAGAGAAAGCTGTAGAAACTTGCCAAGCATTGAGCAGCAACAGCCACGTGTGTTCAGACAAAGCTTTGTTCTCTCGCTTAACTTTATGTCATTGGGTTATGAGGAAAGCCAACTGGATTCTTATTAGATGAAGTTAAAGACACTAAAATCTTTCATTTTTTTTTCTTTTGCTGTGTAGAATGGTTTCACTCCGCTTCACATCGCTTGCAAGAAGAACAGAATCAAAGTGATGGAGCTTCTGTTGAAACATGGAGCGTCTATACAGGCTGTAACTGAGGTAAGACAGAGACATTTCTTCATTAGTTTTGTCTTGTTTTCCAGAACAATCACCCTTAAAAAAAGATACAGTTACAGTAGATGCATCTAGGCTAGACATTACCTTTAGAAATTGTAGGAAACTATTTTTTATTCAAAAATGATATTTAGTGCAATGCAATTTTCTTCTCAATAACAAATCTCTTGATTTTAGAATGTTTAAAAAAGTTTGCAATATGCATTTATCTTTGTCAAATGAGTACATCTGCAGAACAAAAGTGTGTAATTTGTAAGCTGCCATCAAACACATTACCTGCTAATCAGACTTACTATGCAAGCATGACATCATCTTATTAATATTCATAAGTCAGTGAATGGGGGTTTATCATAAAAAATTAATGTCTTACTAAGTATTTTTGTCTTGTCTTCCAGTATAAATATCTAAGAATTCTTAAATTGAGATACACTTGAAAAGCACAGTGGCTTAAGATTTTAAGTCTTGTTTACTGAAATAAATTATGACATTTAAAAGAGTTAAGGCTTAAAACAAGTAAAAATATCTGCCAATGTAGTCAAAAAATAGTCTAAAGTGTACAGAACCACTTATCACATTGTTCCCGAACTCTTGATGCAACCACTTATTGAATGAGATTTTAGTTTTGAGACGCACAGAAAGTGTTTTAATCAGATTCAGGATGTTGTGTTAAAGACGAGCTTGTATGCTTTTGGAAATGAGGTCATATTTGCTGTTTCTCCGGCAGTCTGGACTTACGCCCATTCATGTGGCTGCTTTTATGGGCCATGAAAACATTGTGACTCAGTTGACGAATCACGGAGCGTCTTCAAACACCATGAATGTGGTGAGTACAGACGTCCAGCCCCCAGCAGAACCACACAGACGTTCATGAGGTTTCTTCGCGTCCAGAACAATTTTTCTCATTCATTTTCTCTATAAGAGAACCATGCGCAAAAGTCAAACAGTATGGTGCTGTAGAATGTAAAACTATATTTACCTAGACATAGATGAATAATAAAACCTCTGAACATGGTAATGACATATCATGAGCCTCAAACACGATTGTTTCCTCTTTCTTATGGAAACCTTGTGCATGCAAAAGACAGCTGGAAAACAGGCCAATCTCAACATAACGCTGACTGTGACGTTACATTCGAGATGTACACCCACAAAATTAAATTACACATTAAATTAAGTACAATGTTGTTACAATTCTAAAAACAAAGTTGTGACTGCTGAGTTAGCACTATATGCTTGCTAATGCTATATGCTAACGTTTAGGCTGAAGTTCTACTATTAAATTTACAGTTACGTTTTGCAGGTCCATACTGAAAAAATACAAACTTAAGACTCAGAAACGTCCATTAACAATCTCCAAACAATTGTTTATTCTTCAAAATCTGTATCTTCATCTGATACAGGCTCAAACATAAGATCTGTTTACACACACACAAAGCAACTGAAGGAGCTGTTGTGTGAAACAGCCAATCAGAGCAGAGCTCAACATTATTATTCATGACCCTTTCAAATAAGTTAATAACAGACAATTTCATCCTAAGGTTGTAATGGACATGTAAAACCGTTTCTGGATCATTTTTGCACTTAATAAAGCCACATACCTATGTAGATTTCAAAGAACAATTTAACATATTACTTTCTATGGCACCTTTAATATTTTCTATGTAACAAACTTCAAAGCACATGAACCATTTCTAAATTTCACATTGATCAGACTGAAACCCTGTACAGCTTTATTCATGGAGTTGTTATGTTAACGGAGATAAAGATCATTCTAACAGTGAAACAAAACATTTAAGCAAAACTCCATAAGCCGGCTGTGTTTTGATCTGGATTGTGTCATTGTCTCTTGCATGGCTTGGTCTCCATCCTTTTGGGGTAATAACAGACTAAAACATGCGACTAGAGCTTCTCACACTACTGTAATTACAGTAAAGCCAGACTGTAATCTGCTGTTTCCTATCGGAGCACAGCGAGCAGCTGTCACTATAGAAACATTCAACTCATCCCAGCAGTCAAAACAAAGACAGCGGGACGGTTTGGGCCGAGCCTGATGAAGCAAAGACTTACTGTCTAAACTCAGTCGTACGTTTTTCCAGAAGTTTCCTTTGTGTGTGTGCATGCGTGTGTTTTAGAGGGGAGAGACGGCGCTCCACATGGCTGCCAGGGCAGGACAGACAAACGTGGTGAAATTCCTGGTGGCAAATGGAGCAGATGTGGACGCAAAGGCCAAGGTGAGAACTACATGCTGCTTTAATAATACAGTACTGTTAGTTAAACATCACTACTAGTGAGGTTAAATAACCATACAGCAGTCGTACAGTCGATCGCTGAACGCTTACACGATCTGTTTTTTTTTTAAGTTTCTAAGAATTGACCGCATCATACGAAGAGTAGCATCTGTCATATAAGTTTGTGGTTTTCATTTAAAAATACTTTACAAGCACAGACAGTGCAATGAAAGTCCTGTATGGTTTCCACCGCTGGAGTTTAATCTGAAGTGTAACAGCTGTGGAATGTGATGAAGTCAATTCATACTAATAGAAAACATTTGTTTTCACTTACTGTCAAAAGTGTCCCGAAATGCTCAAAAGTTACCCTGGACCCAAAAACCAGTCATAACGGTCTTTTCTTATATTGAGAATGAATTTATATGAATAAATGTGCTTTTTATTGACGTATGGTTTGTTAGTATAGGACAATATTTGGCTGAGATACAACTATTTGAATATCTGGGGGTGCAAATCTAAATATTAAGAAAATTGCATTTAAAGTTGTGCACATGAAGTCTTTAGCAACACATGTTTACTAATAAAAAATACATTTTAATATATTTACAGTAGGAAATGTACAAAATATCTTCACAGAACATGAACTTTATATCCTAATGATTTTTGGCATTTAAAATGGATAATTTTGACCCATGCAATGTATTGTTGGCTATTGCTACAATTATACCCGTGTGACTTATGACTGGCTTTGTGGTCCACAGATAATTTAAGATTTTGAAAAGGATGTTAATTTGCTGGCATATTACTGATCTCTATAAGGAAAGATTCACAAGGTGTTTGTGTGTGTAGGACGATCAAACACCGCTTCATATCTCCAGTCGTCTGGGTAAACCAGATATAGTCCAGCAGTTGCTGCAACACGGAGCGTCTCCGGACGCCACCACCTCATCCGGATACACGCCACTCCATCTGGCTGCACGTGATGGCCATAAAGACGTTGCATCTATCCTGCTGGACAGCGGAGCATCTCTTAGCATCACCACCAAGGTCAGTCATTAAAATATATCTCCAAAAAAATGCAACACAAACCATCACGGAAATTCTAATAGATTTAATACCATTAGAACTCATCAGCTGTTAACCATTAAATCCATTCAAACATTCCTTAGTGTACTGTGTTTTGGGGCATACTTCAGTAGGATGGTTGTTCCCATCCTCCACACCGATAGAATCCAACAAATTACCAGTAGAGAACCACAGAGACCATTATAATGTACTTACAATACAATTCCCATTATAACATAACACGGTCTGTGACGTTACAGTCAAGATGTATTCCCCCAAACATACAATTAAGTACAACATTGTTACAATGCTGAAAAAAACTTGTGACTGCTAAGTAAGCGCTATATGCTAGTTAATGCTATATGCTAGCGTAAAGGCTAAAGTTTTACTATTGATGTTACAGTTACATTTTGCAGAAATGACGTCAACGCGGAGTGGGAGGTCGCGCGCGTTGGGTGCGCGAGACCCCATTTCGCGTGGGGCTGTGCACGGCATTTTTTGTAACTTTCCGCGCGGCTCCGCATCCGAAAATGACCGAACTCGAGGCGATTCTGTCCGAGCAGGCAAGCCTGTGACGTATCTCTTTGATCAATCCAAGCAAAACAATGTATATATTTATCTGACACTCTGGAAGTAAAGTATGGAAACTTTGCAGTTTAAAATACGAATTCTTTTACATGATTCAGAATGTTTGGCTTATATTTGTATTGAAAGAACTACTGGACGAGGAATAAAATACAAACCTTAAGATGTCTGTACTGTTTGTTTAGTAAAAAAACGTTAATGAAATTATAATGTTTAATAAAGACATATTTAAAAGATTGTTGTTTTATTCATGTTCTCATATTTATATATATCAAACTCTAATGTTAAAAGCACCAGGGTTGTTCCAGCGGACGACTTCTTCTATCCTCTTCTTTGTGTTTGTTTTTGACTTTATTGCTCGCGTCGCCCCCTGGTGGTTCAAAAAATAGTGCAACAGCGAGCGCGTCAAATATAACCGCCTCGTCCGTTTGGTGAGACGCGCGCGCGATCCGCGGAGGCTTGCGTTGCGGACCAAAGCGCGACCATAAACAAGGCTTTAGGGTCCAAACAAATCTAAATATTGAGAAAATCGCCTTTAAAGTTGTCAAAATAAAGTCCTTAGCAACACATACCACTAATGATGAATACATTTTTTTACATAATTCAAAAGTGTACAAAATATATTTATGGAACATGATCTTTACTTAATATCCTAATGATTTTTGGCATAAAACAAAATGGGCCCTATCTTGCACCCAGCGCAATTGACGCATGTATCATTCAAATTTTGCACCGGCGCATAGCGGGTTTTTCTATCCACAGACGCACGTCGTTAAACTAGGGAATGAATTTGCACTCCCTGGGCGGTTCAGCGCAAAAAAGGAGGCGTGTTCCGGCGCAAACCATCCCTGATCATATTTTGCAGTTTTAAAAATCAATTGCGCCACTGAACAGAAAAAACTAGTCTAAACTCAGTGGCGCATTGCACGTTGTTCATTATGCTATTTTAAGGGCGCATGCTTGACCATAATGTATAGCGTGCACAACGCGCACACACTTTGCTTATCTAATCTACACAGATGCAACAGTTTTTTTTGCAAATCATAAATTGTTACAATAAAAAATATTAACACATGAGATAAGGGAAATCATTGTGGTGAGCATTGTGGTGATAGTTTTTATTTATTTTGTGTGGCTGCGTTAAAAAATTATCATGCAAATAACGATTAAAATATTTTCATAAGTTTGTTGTGTGGCGGTATTACGTTTATTTTATCTAAATAATAATTAAAATGTTTTCATAAGAAACCTTAATGTATGTGAACTTGATTTGTAAGAGTACTTTGGGGTTGGACTGCTTGCGTTTCTTGGGTGCCGATATCAAAGCCCCCAAACCCTTCAACACTTTCAGCAGTGAGGGTGGATGCAGCGATGTCCTCTGTTGGCGTCAGGTTTTGTGTAGAGGCAGATCCACCTCCCGTTACACGGCGTGCCCGATTTATGCTGGCAAGCTTGGGATTCCCCCGTCTCCTGACATCATTGTAGCGCTTGCGGCGCAACGTCCTGGGGTGCCAGCCCATCCCCATACAAAACAACTTCTCTGTCTTTGACTGCTCTTACAAGAACGTCGGTCTCCTCGGCTGTGAACCGCTCCTGCCTTGCTCCTGGTAAATCCGTCATAATAATAGCAACCCGCCATGGAACTTGCGCACTTGCGTTTAAAGGGAATGTTGGATGACGTTCTGATTGGTTTATTTGACGTTACGCCCAAATCACACCTATGAATAATGAACCTACTTCAGACCAACCCCTTATTGATTTGCGCCTGGCGCAAGAGTTATTTCTCCCGCCGGGAAAATAGCAACAGCGCCCAAGATCCGCCCACAAAGTCACCTGTGCTTTGCGCTTCGCATTTGCATTTCAGATCGTTAAAATAGGGCCCAATAAGTATTGTTGGCTATTTCTACAAATATACCCGTGCTACTTATAACTGGTTTTGTGGTTTAGGGTCACAGTCTTATGTTTTTAGATTTGCATTTCCCTTTATGGTTTTGTATAGACAATTTCTGCAGTGACAACATAAACAAGTGGCTTTCATGGAACTAGCGTAACTTCCGGTAAACTTCAACAAAGAAATCAATAACAACAAAGTCCTTTTAGAGTAGTTTATTTCTCATAACAAGCTAAATAAACAAGTAGATTACCTTAGTTCAAATCATAGCTAAAGCGTATCAAAAACTATACTGAGCTAACATTACTGCTAACATTACCGTTCAGTTTAGCCACAAGTCAGACCATTAAACAAACAGAGCCCGGAATTTAAAGCAACACTAAAGACTTATTGCTCTTTGCTCCCCCTACAGGTTAGACGCGTAATTGTTCATTAGCACTGTCGTAAATACTGCAGCATAGCTGGCTCTGATTGGATTGTAGGTCTGCCGTAAAGCAAGTTTTTGTTGTTTTCACTCGAACTACAGGACCACTACCCGACGGTTGGAAACTTCTTTAGTGCGGTTTTGGCCGATAGAGGGCTGCAAAGCGAATGTGAAAGTGCCATTCACCCTGTGGATGAACCACTGAAACTTTTTTGGAAACGTTATTTTAAGGTAAAAAAAACTCTTTGGTGTTGCTTTAAGTTTCTTCCAGACCGTTGCCACTACCACGTGCGTCCCATGAAACCGTGTGTATCAGGGGTTTTCAAACCTGTCCTGGAGGACCACTAGTACTGCACATTTTGCATGTTTCCCTTTTGTGACACACCTCATTCAGTTACCTTACACACCCAGTTCAGGTCTTGCAGTCTGTACTAATGAGCTGAAGATTTAAACCAGGTGTGTCTAATGAGGGAGACATGCAAATTGTGCTGTACTAGTGGTCCTCCAGGACAGGTTTGAAAACCCCTGGTCTATATAATATAAAATTCCATGTTTTTAATTGTCAAAGCTTTCAGTCAAAAACTCCTGCAAATGTGATAAAAAACAGCGGCGAATGGCTGATGCCACACATAGCTTAAATAAATCAAATTCATCATTTTTATTTAGGACATCTTGTTTCAGAAATGACATTAACAACATTACAACAAAACCAAGGTTAAGGTTACCCATGTGAAAAATTATTTTATATGCAACATTGTAACATGACAGCACCTCATTTTTACAAGTTGCAAAAGTGATGCAACACGACACAAGAAGTATCTGTTATTTTCTATTACCAAATTCCTGATAACAAATTATCTGTCAGAAACCAAATGGTTATGCTGCTTACACACCAAACGTGAATTCAATTTGTGCGAGTAGATTACATACAAAGTCCATGCAAAGACACGAATAGATGCAAACTTGTGCAGTGAAAATATTCAACTTGAGCAAAAAATGTGCATGACACAAAGTTAAATCCCGCAAGTTATCTATAGCAAGGAACACAATGCTTCACGTTTGGTGTGTACGCATCATTACACTGATACATTATGATCATTTGATGATAATCATTGTGTGATTGGACATTAAATCCTGTACAGATGTCACTAAACACCTGCCAAGTGTTACAGAGCAGGAATGTGCTAAAGAAGGAAAATGCATTCATGTTTTTTTCACGATGCTTATCTGATACAAAAGCTGAATCAATAAGCACTGTCCTACAGTTAAACTGAAACCTTTTACATATCCTGAAATAGAGATTATTACACATTACAGTAAAGATTTGATTGCAGAGAGGGTGACAAACGTTGTCTTTGTGTCTTGTGTAAAAACTGATGACAGCTTACAGCAAAGTTTCCTCTCTACAGTTGTACAGTTAGAGTTCACGATTACTTCACTGAAGGACATTTCACAGTGTTTGCCCAATCTCTGTCGTTCTGTTGCAATTTTTTACCCCACCCTAAACTGACTGACTGGTTATATTACACTTTCACTGAATGCAACTTCATTTTTTCACCCGTTTGTCTTTTGCAGAAGGGATTTACACCACTACATGTCGCAGCCAAATATGGAAAGATTGAAGTGGCCAACCTTCTGCTGCAGAAAAGAGCACCACCTGATGCCGCTGGAAAGGTAAAAACTCTGGTACCACCTGTATAATGTACAGTATCTGCAGTAGGAGACACAATGTTACTTATTTCCACATGCAAGATAAAGAAAAGAATAGATTTTAATAGATGCATTAGTTTACCATACACCGTATATGACAAAAATCACTTTAATTTTAGCCATGTTTTTTTTATAGATTAATATGACACACATGTGCAACCCAGCCAGTAATAAGCTAAAGTCATTTTTTGTGCATAAAATGTAAAGATCATTCTGTAAAAATATAACCTTGATATCTTTTAAGTCTGTGTAAAGTCTGATATTAAATGTGTTTTCAGATAATCACACCAAAAATGTCATATTAATCACCCAGAAAAATTTGATTGATGAAAAAACACCAATAAAATAGTTTTCAAAATCTTGGAAAAATAACTGGATTCTCTTCTCTCAAATGCTAGGGACGTGTCGGTTGTACTGTGTATTCGCTAAAACTACGCACACTCGCGGGAAAGTTGCTGTCTCTCTCAACTTTTAAATACCGCTAGAACCTAAATGGACGCTTACGATTGTGTTAATTGTGAACTCAGAAGTGGAGAAAAACTGTTTAAGGGTGTAACTCCACAGTTCAGTACTACTACAACATCTTTATAATGTGTTTTAGCGATACATTTCTAACATTTATAATGTGTTAATAACAGTTTTCTGAAATTACTTTACACAGACTTTAATATAGACTAAAATCAGTCCGGAAAATAGTCCCTTTGGTAGCTTTCAATAGCTAAGGACTATTTTTCGGGCACTGCGTAATATCATTGCGCCTGCTGCAGCCATAGTATGGCGGCAAAGAGTATAATTCCTAGTCATATCGGCCTAGAAAATTGCAACTTTTAATTTTCTGTCGGTCTTAGTACACGATGTGACTACAGAAAAGTTACGTTTTAAATCGGAAAAATATTGAAACTGTTTGGTTATTTTTGAGCGCGATGCTAATGGTCTAATCAGATTCAATGGATAATGCTAAGCTATGCTTAAAGTGGTACTGCCAGACCCGGAGATCGGCTGAATGGATTCCAAAATGGTAAAAATCAAATGTTTAACTTTAGGGGAGCTGGGAAGTTTGAGATCTTTTACATTGAACCTCACATACTGTATAAACTAGATGTCTTACTGACACCCGTGCACACATGTTCATAGTTACAAACCAGTATTTATAGTCACCAGTTGTAAACATAGACTTCATGGACACTAATACTGTGTATGGCGGCTAAATTTAAGCTGTCTCAATTTTCCTGAAGTATTCCTGTAGCCTCTTATGGAACGGCTGAAATTCCACAAGGGGGCGCATTTGTTCCTCAGACGTTGCACAATAAACATGACATCCGAATATATTCATTATAAATCATGAATGAAAAGTGAGATTCGAACGAATGTCTGTTAGTGAACTTATTGTATACACTATTTATATCGTAATTCGGTCAGAAACTTCAAGATTGTGAGATGAACAAATCGTTTTGGATTAAAAGGCTTGGATATTCCATTTCCTTGGACTTTTGGGGATTTATGAACAATTTGTTTTGGACAATTTCACCGAAGCGGATAAAGGAAAGATTTTGAAGGTAAGTAAATATCCTAAATCGGCGCCGCCCGGTTCAGGTAACTAACAACTAGATTACAGTTTTATGACTGCTAAAAATCATATTATGCTTTCTGTGTGCGCTTATTGGAATCCCGAAAGTCTAAGCTTTACAACGATGTGCCGCATGACCGTATATTTTGAAGATTTAATGCTTCAAAGTTACAATGACGTAATGCAGCCTCACGTGCAAGGGGGGGGGGGGGTGTGCCGTGTACGGCACAGTGTTCCTTATCAGGTTAAAACTGACTGATTTATGATGTTTAACACACCCAACCTTCGACTCTGTGTATGTGTATGTATTTTAGAGTGGACTAACACCACTGCATGTTGCTGCACACTATGATAATCAGAAAGTGGCTCTTCTGCTTCTGGACCAGGGAGCGTCTCCACACGCAGCTGCAAAGGTATCAGGAAACACATACTACATATCTGCTGACACACACATCTGTTACAGACACAAACACACACACACGCACATAATCTCTCTCACACACACACACTGTACTGTTCTAGATGTTCTAGACCAGTGGACTGGTCTCCAACATGGTGCCTGCGGGAACCAGGTTGCCGTACAGAGTCTTGAGTTGCCCGTCAAAGCACATTCTATTAATAACCTTAATTTTAATATTTATTAATTATATATTTTTTATATTAGCTTGGCTTATTTTATGTAAGTTAACATTTTAAATTGGGCTGTCAAATGATTAATAGTGATTAATCGGATACAAAATAAAAGTTTGTGTTTGCATAATATATGTATGTGTCCTGTGTGTAATTATTATGTACAAATACACATTCATGGACGTAGGCTACTTAATAAACATTTCCATGTGTATATTTTTAAGTTTTATATTTTATATTATATATACATTTATTACACGGCTCTCTGAAATGCTTGATTCTGATTGGTCAGTTGAGACATTTGCAGGGTTTTCAAATAATAACCGCTCCAAAGTAATAACGCATAGCCGGTACTACTTGTACGATTAAAATCGCTCCGCGCCAATAAAGATTACTGTTTGGCGCCATCTTGTGACAAACACTGGACAACCACCATTAAGAATGGAAAATTTTGACATTAATTTTAACATGTACAGAAAAAACAAAACATTTAAACAGTGGGTAGAAGAACGAACAACGACAAGGCACAGAGAGCTTACTGAGACTGAACTTGACAAAATAGAGCATGACAGCTACAAGCCAACACACAAAAAATACAAAATGGGCATTAAAACTTCTCAAAGACTGGCTAAAAGAGAAAAAAAATGGAGACATATAAGTATGAAGCAGAGGATCTTAATAAGGTTTTACGATCATTGTATGCATCTGTGCAAAGTTTCGCGAAAGGATAAAAATGTTAATTTAAAACAAATATGCCAATAAAATGTTTCAAATTCATATTCATGTCCAGTTTTTTTCTTATGTGGCAAGTAGCTGTGTAATAAGCGGGATAATGTAGAGGCAGACTGTAGTTATCGCGAAATAAGCCCCTTCGCGTCGGGTCCTGATCACACTGTCGGGGCTTATTTCCCGATAACTACCGACTGCCTCTACATTATCCCTTACTTAAAAAATGTATGTATACATTTAAGAAAAAAAAATATATGTGTATTTGTGTGTATTTATATATAAATAATAATTACACAGGACACACATGTATATTATGCAAACACAAACTTTTATTTTGTATGTGATTAATCAAGATTTATCGTTTGACAGCACTAATTTTAAGAAAGGAATCATGTATAGGCAGCAGGTTGTTACCACAGAAATAAGCCCAGAAAGTGTGGTAAGGTGCTTATTTCGTGATAACAACCTGCTGACTTCACATTGTCCCACTTATTACACTTTATTTACCTCAAGTAAGGTAAGGAAAATTAAATATTGATTTGAAATTATTTATTTGCCCATTTTTAATGAATGCAGACCTTCCAAAAGCAACACCTGTTTAATCATTTGTAAATATAATGTCATATATGTTATTAAAATACATATTTATATATATTTTTTGTGTAATATTATACTCCATGTGTTTTGAGCTGTACACTGTAAAAAAATGCAGCTTGAAGTTAAAACAACTTGGTTTTGCAAATCGTTTCAACCTACTATTTTAAGTTTTGCCCTGAGTTGACATAGCGTATAAAAACAAGTTGAAATTGTTTAACTTAATTTTTTAATTTAAAGTAGCATACAAATATATGTTGATTTTACAAAAAAGTTTGATTTGCATTTTTTACAGTGTAGTTATCTGAAAAGAACAAACCTTGTTGTGTTGTGATCGGCCAGTCAGAATTAAGCATTTTAAAGTGTGTGTAATAAACAATGATAAAACACACCAACAAATAAAATAAAATCAAGGGAAACTATAGTAGACTATATATCAAAAAGTAGTTCTATAGATTGTTTTATTCATTGTGGTTGCCATTGCTCACAAAAAGGTTGGAGACCCCTGATCTAGACCAAAGGCCTGCACACATCCAACCTATTTTCTTGCTTTGTTTTGTCATTTTAATTCTCACTACTGATCTTTATAATGTTAACACAGAGCTTGTTCACATTTTTTTCACTCTGGACGAGTGAAGTTCCTGAACACTGATGTCATTGCTGACCCTGACACTCTTAAATTAACAGTTCATCCAAAAAAATTCAATTTTATTAAGTAACTTCATCCAGACCACTGTAGAGCCCTGCACGGGCTTAAATCTCCAGCCCTAACCCGGCCCTGACCCGACGTGTTCAAGCCCTACCCAACCCCAGCCCGACAATGCCTGCAATTTTTTCAGCCCGAACCCGACCTGACCCGAGACCAATATCAATTACTTTTAAGCTCTCTCTCTGACGCGTTCTCAAACATAATAAGAGGTGAAGTATAGCTTTAGCCTACAGAAATGCTTATTGCTTTAATGTAGGGAGTTATAATAGCTCATTGTTCACAGTTCATATTTATGATCTTATAGTCCATTTGAACATTTTTGTACGAACTGACTGTATTCTTCAAAAAGCACTAAATAACTTCCCTTCCCTTACCTGTCGCTGTTCAATGTGCAATTAATAAATAAAAATTAGTATGACGTTAATTTTTAAAAGTGTGCGAGGTCCGTGCACGTCCTCCGCTAACACAGAAATGGCAAAAAGCTAAACGAGCATTAAATATTAATATGACGTTGATTTTTTGTTTTATTAATTTATAGTCACAAAACTTATCAACAAAACATCAATTAAAATTAAGAGACAAATTATATGAAACGAAATTTATTTTAAAGTAGCAAGAAAAACTTAAATTAAACTCGGAAATAATGTCTGACCCATTACAATTCTACCTTCAAATTGACCTTTACGCCCTATATGGCGTTTAAAATTACGGTCTCTCTTTCGTATTAAGCTAACTAAATTTAAACAAAACATAAACAACATTACAACAATATTCAAACCCAAATACTCAAACATAAATATAAAACAGACATTCTCTATAAGGATCCATAAAACAATCTGATATAGCGTTTATAATAGCTGGTTGGTAGATGTTTACTATTTTTGGCAAAACCTCCGTTGCAAACCTCCATTTACCTGAATAAAAATTATTTTTACTTTGAAAATGATGCGCTGTCACATTAACATGAGCTGTTCATTTACATAAGACTCATCTACGTTCATTTACACTGCAGCGCAACGTCTGAGTTCTCAAACTAAAACAGGGTCTGCAGCTTTTGCGAACGAATCCGTTTATGAGGGATGAAAGCGGTGGTGTGTAAATGAAAGGCATAAACGTAGCAAAAGTAACGTTTTAAAGGACAAACGCATTAATGTAAACATAGCCTCAGATGCGCGCTGTCTCTGCTACACACGCCAACACACACACACAATGAGGAGAGACGCTAAAATAAGCCCGAGCCCGACCCGTGCCCGGTCTGTAAAAAAAAAAAGGCCCGAGCCCAGCCCAAATGGGCTTAGCCTGTCGGGCCCCTTCGGGCCCCGACGGGCTTGCAGGGCTCTAGACCACTGTAACTGATGGAACACAAAATGTGACATTTAGTCCAAGCTACAAAACGGATAACAGCACCATTGAAGTGGACCACAGATGTATGATCAACAGCCCATGTTTCTGAAGAGTACAATAACTTTCTGTGAGGGCCAGTCATTATTCACTGATAATTTCCCCTCTCAGTATATTTAAATATCAAGTCCTGTCAAATTTGACTTTAAACACGATTCAATCGGGATAAACCAAACTCAGAAGTGCAAATAAGAATACAGCGGAGGGGAAGAGTAATTTTGAGGGATCCTGTTTCTGTTCACATGGTGGTCTGGGGTTTGTCACTTCAATTCTCTTAGATCTGAGATCCGAGTTATTATCTTAAAAGGAAATGACTGCAAATTCAAAATATGCTTGCTTGAGTTACAAGTTTTATAAAGGATTATTTATAATGAAAACAAGGTTTATATCAAAATCTCGAATGAAAAAGTTTAATGCTCTGTAAAGTTTAATGTTAGCTAATAACACAATACTGCAAGTATAAAAATATATTACTCACTCAAACACTTTTTAAGTTAATAATCAATCTTCTTCTACTTTATCCACCATTATAGATTTATTTAATTACTGACTTTAACGTAATGTATCCTGGCACTTCCTTTTCAGTGTAGGGTACCTGCAATGGTACTTTAAAGTGTGCTTTTAAAAGACAAGAATGTGTCCACATAGTAATGTTTTATTGTGTCACATCCTTTCCATCAGATCACAATATTTTGGAACAAAAAGTTAAAGATCTGGAATCAGTGCTGTTATCCTCTGATTTTGCCGATACAGTTGTCTCATGGTATCTTAATTCACAAGCCCATTATTGATTAAATCTCTCATCTGTTTTTTACCCAGCTTTTTGTTTGACCTTGAATAGAGAGCCCTGTGTTTGCATTTTGAAACTATTTGGGCTGTTTTGTCCGCCCTGAAAGGCCTGAGTGTAAATGCTAAACAAATACAACGACCCTGATCCTGTCTTTGTTCCCACACGATGAATAACAAACAGATCTGTCATGTAGAGGTCAATGATGGCAGTGTGGTTTGGACATCCCTCAGCAACATCACTTATTTACTACATCTTAAAAAGGTTTCCTCGTTTTCCTAACAGCTTTTGTCTCCATTCATCCATCATTCTCGTGAGGCTAGAAACAGCGTGCTGTTGTCACCAGGTTTCTGTTTTGGAAAAGTCGTAAATCTAAAGTTTTATGTGGCTTTAGTGTCTTGACATCACACAATGCTGTGAAGGACAGCCCATAAAGACTCAATTTTTGTCTTCATACTTGATTTTCCAAACTTTGAGAACATTTGATACAGTTTAAATATGAGTTTTTGCCAAAGCTACAATTGTGGATATGTACTGTAATCAATTTCATTCAAGGCCAATGTTGTATTTTATTATGTTGCCTAGTCTAGGATTTTAACAAAAGAGGAATTTAACAAGGTTTTTAAATAAAAAGGTAGCGGAGACCAAACTAAAGATAGACAATAAAACACATGAGTAGGTGTATAAGTTATGATTTATTTCGCTTTAAAAATTTATGGAGCAAAGATTTCATGGTGACCCAAGGCCAACATAACAAACAAAAGTACCCTAATAAAGAAACCCTTAACTTAACTTACCTAAATCAAAGGTTGTTTCCTTACTCCCTAAACAAATCAATCCATACAAAAATAAAATAAAATGGCAGGTCACCTATATGCTCTCAAATGTTTTATGGCAATAGTAATCTTATATATTTTTCAGAGAATATTGTTCAGGTTGTTTTGTATTGTTCATCCATTCAGCACAAACTAAATGTAGATGTTATATAGATGCATTTTGTTCTTATTTACTTGCTTTGTTTTGCTAGAACGGTTACACTCCGCTCCACATAGCTGCCAAGAAGAACCAGATGGAAATAGCGACCACACTGCTGGAGTATGGAGCAGATACCAATGCAACAACACGTCAGGGCATCAGTCCTCTGCACCTGGCAGCTCAGGAGGGCAACGTTGATATGGTCACCCTCCTGCTCGCTCGGGAAGCAGATGTCAATTTAGGAAACAAGGTGAAACTTAGTGATTATAATTTACATTTGACACAGAATATCTTCAGTTATAATGTTTCATATTTTTGCTACTGAGTAAATTAACTAACAGAAATCCGAGTGTTAAAACTACCATGTTTTTACCATACATTTTTCTGGTAAAATGACTTTAAATGACTAAAGTTTAAATAGACCCTGTTTATTTTCTTCATTCATGTTTGTGGTCTGAAGGTATAATAGGAGTATTTTGCAAAACGTGTTATCAGATTATAAAAGTGATTTTTCCTCTTACTGTTACTTCATAAAAGCCTTGTGTGCCAGAAAACCAATGGCAAAACAGCTGTTTAGATTTTGGCTGTTGTTTTAAATAATTCCAAATGTTTCAAATCTCACCAAATAGTTAATGTAGTAATGTATTACTGTTAGTCGCCAATGTAATAATGGAAATAATCACAAATAGTGATGGCTTTGAAAATGAATAGTTACTGTTAAAATAAATTGAGATACTTTTGAGGGTAAACTTGATCTTCAGCATCCATGTTCTGGTCCATGAAGCTTCAACAGTGGATGTCTGTGGAGTTTCTGTAAAATACATCAGACTCCAGTAAAATACAGAGTAAACATTTCACGTTGAGTTTAGGTTCATCACGTGAATGTGAAAAGATGGCCAGTATAATCTGTTTTAGTGAGAAGGGTGACCTCATCTTAAAGTTTAGTAAGTTTAGTTTTACCGTCAGATTAGATGACATTGATTGATGATGTCACATGTGTTTAGTATATGATCAATGATTGATGAATGAATGTCTCTGACAGAGTGGACTGACGCCACTGCATTTAGCTGCCCAAGAGGACAAAGTCAATGTGTCAGAGGTGCTGGTTAATCACGGTGCCACAGTCGACCCAGAAACCAAGGTACAAGAAAAGAACTGAACATTTTCTATTCAGCACATGATTATGCTTGAGCAAAATCTGGGATTGTTACCCTTTCAATTCAAGTTGGAATTTCAATTGACAGAAACAAGAAATGAATGAGATAATGATTACCTGAATGTTCTCAGAACGTATTACATGTTCATCAAATACTTTTTCTTTAAATCCGCTTCAGAAATACTGTTTTGTTGAAAAAAACCAATTAAAGCCTGATAAAAAATTCTCATTTACAAGAAAACATGTCAGACACACTTAGAGGTTATTCCTCAACATTCAGCTGGAAAATGAGGTATTCCTCCATGGGTTACAAAATTTGTTAAGTTAGTTTGTTAATTATATTCAGAGATCAGTAGATTACTTGGAAACTGTAAACTACATCTCTTAGATCACACATTTTGTGTAATGTAATCTGAGTACATTTTGATTGCATTTAGATTATATTTAACCTATGTTTATTTGATGTCACATATATTTAAGTAGGATAGTATTGTACCATTTTAACATGGTACAAAGAGCAAGAAAATATATGCCAGTTTTATACAAGTAAGTGCATTTGACATTACATTGCATGTAAAACATAAATAAACATCATATCAGCAATAATTTTATTATTCATGTAAGACAGTCCACAGTAACAACGTTGCATGCATATTTTGTTAGAAAACATCAATGATGGGAATGACTCAATGACTTTCCTATATAAAATCTAATGTAAACACAGAAGAATATATCAAAACTTTGTATATTTATTACTCTGAATCCTTTGACCTTTACAGTGCTATATATACAGTATGTGAAGAATAATAGAATGCACATATAAAACACATAAGGCCAATTCTTGTGGATCAGTTGGCTTATGAAAGCTTTTGTAAGATTATGAAAAAATGTTTAAAAATTTAAAAAGTAGGAAAAATAAGAAAGTAATCCATGTAAAGGAATCTGCAACAATAAAATAGTAACTGTACTTTGATTACGACTATTTTAAAATGTAATTTAACTACAAGTAAGAGTTTATAAAACAAATTGTTGCCAATTATATTATATGAATATGCAATTAAATGAATAAAACATTCACTTTTAAGTATGCATTTTCAAAAGCAGTTCATTTTAAATGGCACTGTTGTAGACACTGACACTGTTTCTGGTCAGTCGCCTCTCTGGCCGCTCATGTGTAAACATCGACCGACCCGTCTCAAGGTCATACAGTGAGACTCTCACAGAGAGAGAGAGGGATAGCAACACACAGATCAATCCTCAGTACAATGAGCTATCGAGAACATTTTAAAATATCTCTCTTGTAGTAAAAAAGACAAATATTGATTAAAACTTTGTTCCAGTAAATTCTCTCTGAAATTAGAATGTGGTATTATATCAAGTATACACTCACCTACCGGATTATTAGGAACACCATAATAATACGGTGTATGACCCCCTTTCGCCTTCAGAACTGCCTTAATTCTACGTGGCATTGATTCAACAAGCTGCTGAAAGCATTCTTTAGAAATGTTGGCCCATATCGATGGGATAGCATCTTGCAGTTGATGGAGATTTGTGGCATACAAATCCAGGGCACGAAGCTCCCGTTCCACCACATCCCAAAGATGCTCTATTAGGTTGAGATCTGGTGACTGTGGGGGCCATTTTAGTACAGTGAACTCATTGTCATGTTCAGGAAACCAATTTGAAATGATTCAAGCTTTGTGACATGGTGCATTATCCTGCTGGAAGTAGCTATCAGAGGATGGGTACATGGTGGTCAAAAAGGGATGGACATGGTCAGAAACAATGCTCAGGTGGGCCGTGGCATTTAAACGATGTCCAATTGACACTAAGGGACCTAATGTGTGCCAAGAAAACATCAAAACACCTTCTCAATGCTTGCCCTATGAAATATTCATGTGTAGAAACATCTGAATTATCTGCTTTTGCATTTGACACAAAAAACATCAAATAAAATGAGCAAAAGTTAACAGAATGACAACAAATATACAAAAGTCAAATCTCGAAACTTGGAACAAGCTGATGTTAACACAAGATTAGAAAACATGCAATTATCTGTGTGTGTGTGTTTATAAATGTAAGAGCATTGTGTGTATGAAGAATACATGAGTTTGATAATGTGCTGTGCATCTGATGCTTAATGTGTGTATGTGTGTGCATTTTTGTTCAGATGGGATACACCCCACTACACGTGGCCTGTCACTATGGTAACGTGAAGATGGTACACTTCCTATTGAAGAACCAGGCCAAAGTTAATGCCAAAACAAAGGTACAGTATATGCTCGATTTCTTCAAAGGTTTTTTTAAGATGCCCCTCACTGTCTGTATTTAGTTCCTGACTCCTTTTAGATTACTGGTGATGTAAATAAAGTTTGAATTTCTCTCACTCACAGAATGGATACACACCTCTTCACCAGGCTGCCCAGCAGGGTCACACACACATTATTAATCTACTGCTTAAGCATGGAGCTTCACCTAATGAGCTGACGGTGGTAAGTATGCATCACATCATCTTAGATTTGTAATACTGCACCTGTATTACATAAAATAATACCAAAGTCCCTTTAGGAGAGTCACGCCACTATGCGGTCATCCTTGCATCTTTTAGCCATTCAAGACTGAAGTCCTATCTACTTGAATGAGAATAGAGATAGATATCTAAAATCACAGTTAAACAACATATTTCTGACAAACAATTAAACCTGACATCAACCTGTACCACAACTTTGTTTCTTAAGCTTAAATTGCGCTATAAACACCTTTTATTGAGATTATTATAACTACTGTGCACAAAACTAGTGGCCTATTTATACCTGGTATTAAGATGCGTTTTGGTTGATAGGATCACAAGTGGCGAGAGAAACACATTCACGTTTACCCCTGTTGTTTCGACTACTTCTAAATGTGGTCGAAAGTGGACGAGCTCAAAACGTTTCACACACCATTTACACCTGTATTTAGCGTTGTCCGCTTGTGATCTAATCGACCAAAATGCATCTTAGGGGATGTTTACATTTAGTATTAAGATGTGTTTTTGTCGATCGGATCACAAGTACATATTTTCCGCCATGCTTAATGTGAAGTCTAGCGAGATATTGCAAGATTTCCTGTGTTCACAGTCGAGACTCTGGTTGAAAATCTGTGTGTGTGTGGTGTGCTGTCTTTGACACATCACACGCTATAGGAGCAAAATGGTTAATTCTAGGATTTTTTATCCTCATGTTTGTGGTCTATCATATTTAAAAAAATCTTATAAGATGTAAAAAATCTTTTGGTGTGTACCCGCCATTAACTCTTTCACCGCCAGCGTTTTTAAAAAAAGTTGCCAGCCAGCGCCAGCGTTTTTCATGATTTTCACCAAAGTTTAATGCCTTCCAGAAAATGTTCTTCTTTAAATAAATTAACATACAATATACCAAATGAAAGTACAGACCCTCTGCTTTCAAACAAAAAAAAACGTTTCATCCTACCTTTAGTGGTTCTTTTGCAATCAGCTTTTGAATATGGGTAGGTTTTTGCAAAAACACCATATTTTGAGCAAAAAGCAAAAATAATTCCATATTTGTGACGGACTTTTCATAGAGATCCCATTCAGAGCGATCTTTAAAACAGACACAGACATGCAGCCGCTTGCCATAGGGCAATACTTCCGGGCTTAAAAAGTTGCGGAAGGGCGCCACCTGGTGGATAATAGCGGTATTGCGGAAAGACGGAAAATCTCGTCATTGGCGGGGAAGCGTTTTCTCTTAATTGACGAGACGAGTTAATAGCACCATCTTAGACCATAGATATACATGTCCATATGCTACATTCGGCAGTTCCAGACACGTAGCTGATGGTTTCATAATGCATCCGAGTCAAAATGTGGGCATGCAACACGTATTTTCATCAGGTTAGAGCATTCATGCACACTATACGTGTGAGCATTGCATGCTTGCGTCACAGAAGTACAGCTAAAGCAGCAGTGCTGTGATTGGTTCATGGACGAGTCTATGCAGCATATCTATGGCTCAGACTGGCTGATCCACTCGTTCAACTGTGAAGATGTGATTGGTTAAATGTTTGTGAATTAGGAAACTGAGGTGATTTCAAACTGCAAAACGCCAATATTATAGAGAAAATACTCAGCAATGTGGCTAAATGATGAATGTGCACATGACATTCTGTGCACACTCATTTTTTTGACATCACAAGGGGAGCCAAATTTTAATGACCTATTTTTTCACATGCTTTCAGAGAATAGTTTACCAAAACTAAGTTATTGGGTTGATCTTTTCCATGTTTTCTAGGTTGATAGAAGCACTTGGGACCCAATTATAGTACCACTTGATTTTCGTGATATGTCCCCTTTAAGGTTTTCAATTGATTTCACTTTGCTTTATATCAGGAATATTGATTGTTTTTTCTATTTTGACAGAATGGAAATACAGCATTATCCATCGCCCAACGTCTGGGTTACATCTCTGTTGTTGACACTCTCAAAATCGTGACAGAGGAGATTCAAACTACTGTGGTGAGGAAAACATTATAAACACATATATTCTGCGATACAAGGCAGTACACCAGTTAATTATGCAACAGTAAAATATAACATCACACTACATGACAGTATACACAATAATGTTGATTAAATATCTGTTATTTGCAGACGGTGACAGAGAAACATAAAATGAATGTTCCAGAAACAATGAATGAGGTTCTGGATATGTCCGATGATGAAGGTAAATATTTGTGCCTTAATATAAAGTTCTGTTGGTGTCTCCATTTTTTTAAATTATTTTTTATTTACATTTTCTTTCTAATATTTATTTTATTTAAATCGAACAGTTCGTAGAGCCAATGTGCCTGAAATGCTCAATGAGGACTATATTTCAGATGTTGAAGAAGGTATCTGTGTTTTGTGTTTTTTATCTCTCTTGCCTTGCAATCTTTGTTTTTTTTCCACAATTTCCAACTAATCACTTGTTCTTCGGTCTCTATGTTGTTATAAACCTCTTCTGTCTCTGTGAGATATGGCTTTGTGTTTACTGATGGGCAGTCACTTTATTAAATCTACTGTATGGTTTCTGTGCTAATCTTTAGATGGGATTGCAGTTGTTTTATTTAGGAGAAAATCTATTGGTCTCTTGAATAGCAATTTGGTGAATCAGTTTATTTGGTTCTCATTCCATGATTCTTAATGCATTTCAATCTCTACTTCTGTGCCGTTAACAAAGTCTTAGACAATTTTTAATGTTTTCATGCATGACTGCTTTTCATGCATGTTATTTTTCAGATATTTTACAAGTATTGCAGCACTTCTCTTCCCAGTCTGTTTTAACGCTCTGTTATGTCTCCTGTCTCTTTAAAATCCAAGACGTATAAAAGTAAAATGAGTGAGCATGCAGCTAAATACTACGGGATGGTTTCGCGGACAGGGATTAGCCTAAACCAGGACTAGGCCTTAGTTTAATTAGGAAATATAACTAGTTTGAACAAACATGCCTTACTAAAGACATTATTGGCTTATATTTTGAGGCAAAACAAAGGGCACTGATGTATTTTAAGATATGTCAGTGCAAGTTGTTTTCGGTTTGGACAGCTCTTACAATAATTTTAGTCTAGGACTATTCTAATCCCTGTCTGGGAAACCGCCCCTACATCACTGTTCATCTTTATAAACAATGGCTATGTCATATAGTGTCAAATTAAGGGATTTTTATTCGAAAATTTCAGTTTCCATTGCTTGTTTCTTATGTAATACTTTGAAATGTGCATAAAATCAGGATGCTGGAAACCCAGCTAGTGTCTCTTTAGCATGGTGATAACACACTGCTCAAACATACCTCACCATTTAAATAAGAAATTTGTTGATGCCAAAAAATATGAAAGAAGGGAGTTGTAGTCCCATCAAGCCTTGTTGTAGTTCTTGAAAAGTGTTTACTGTGTTTACTTTATATCCCTTTGAATTGAACTTTGAGCTTTGTAACTTTGCAGATCAACAGCAACATTGCATTACTAACTGAGGCTGATAATGTGAAACAGCATAATAAAGCCTCTTTTTATTATATACTTTAGTATAAAACCAGCTTTAGTATAGTTTATGTGTATGTGTGTGTGTGTTTACACACGTGAATCTGGATTTGAACCAATTCATTCAATCTGTTCAAAAGAGTCATTTGTGAATCAGACTGGGAGTACTGGACTTCACTAAGCCACAAGCGTTTTGATATTTTTTTGCTTTCTTTTAAAACAGAGAGATTGTAAAAGGTTTTACAGTGTGCATCCCAATGTGGATCAGGATTTTAGGTTTGTGGAGTTTGGACTTTGTCAGTTCAGGGACTCATTAGTACCGGTGGCTGAGGTCAGGTAACAGGCGGTCTTTTTTCTGGCTCTTTCTCTCTTGTCTGTTTGCTCTGTCGTCTGCGGATGGGCTCTTTTGTTGCCCCTCTGTTTGGTTACAGAGAGCACCAGCACAGATTACCATAGAAATCCATCCAGTTTCATTGTGTTTCACCCCTGCTGGGGCTTGAGGAATGCCAAGATCCAATCACTAAAGTATTACCTCGCTCCTGCGATGACCTCACAAGGATCAGACTCGCTCCACCCTCTCGCTGTCCTGTCAGACTGTGACGGCGGCGGGAGAGTCTGACAGAGGGGTGTGTGGACACAGAGAGAGAGAAAGAGAGATCAGATTGTGTTCAGTGTTCATGTGGAAGTAATCGTACAGTGTGGATTTTGTCGGATTGAGGAAGTTTGACTTCTGGAAGTAAAACGAGGCAGAGAAGACCTGTAGATATTTTTAAATCGGTGGGCTGCTGTGAAGATGAACGATGGACCCAACTGCTCAGATGTGTAAGAGATCTTGTTCATAAAGAGTGCCAGTTTCTGATATTGATATGATCACACAGTCCAGAGCTCTGTAACATGTTTAACCAGTGTTGAAATTACAAGAAAACCAAAGGTCGAAAAAACTAAGATCTGAATGTATGTGAGGGGTGTACTTAACTATACTTCGGGGACTAGTTAAATCTGACCTTTTTGGCAATCCTTAAAAATATAAAGGAGTAAATCTAAAGAAAAAAATATATAAAAAAGTTTTCATATAGAAGAAGGGTTGGGTAAGGATTTGTCTTTAGTGTTTATAATTATTTATATTAAAAAACATGAAGTCAATAGTGTCATTTAGATAGACAAAGTTTGTTTATGTAACTATGTTTATATAATGTTTAGAAGAAGTCCTCATAAATTATCTAATCTGACTCTAATCTCAAATGTGAACAATGTTTATCTACAAATGCAAAATTGTTTGCTTTATGTTTAAGAATGTGTGTTTGTGTGTGTAAAACTGCTTAATTAAAAACATTTAGCTGACCTCTTGTCTTAACTTACAGTATTGTTCAGCTAGTGAATGTTATTATATTGTGTAAGAGAGAGAACAGAATTTAAATTAGGAAATTTCACAATTGTGTGTGTTTGTGTGTTTGTGTGCGTGTGTGTGTGTGTGTGTGGTGTGTGTGTGTGTGAGAGAGAGAGAGAGAGAGAGAGAAAGTTGCAGTTTTGGAGAGGGGGGCTCTGTTTTGGGGGAGGGGTTGGGTTACTATGACGATGAGCAGCAGAGATGGGTGGGTACGGGGAGATGGGGGTTTTGTCACTGTTGGAATGCTGTTCCTCTCAAATTCTATTTAAACTGACAATATTACATAGATATAGGCA